>NC_028641.1:54578978-54619243 GCF_001406875.1 Solanum pennellii | reverse complement strand
AATAATAATAATAATAATAATAATAATAATAATAATAATAATAATAGTAATAGTTATAATAATAATAATAATAATAATAATAATAATAATAATAATAATAATAAAATAACAACAACAACAACAACAACAACAACAATAATAATAATAGTAATAGTAATAATAATAATAATAATAATAGTAATAATAATAGTAATAATAATAATAATAATAATAACAGTAATAATAATAATAATAATAATAATTTTTGATAAGTATAAATATACTGGAAGAGAGAGAAAGTGGATTTTTGATCAATTTTTACTCATTAGATACTGAAATAGAGAAAATTCAGTTTTTATCTTACTTTTGAGTTTTGGTTAACCTTATAATCCACATTTAAGGGTTGAAAACGAAGTGAGTTTTTATGATTATTGTTCAATTTCAATAAATTGATGGCTGATAACTTTATAATCCACATTTAAGGGTTGAAAACGAAGTAAGTTTTTATGATTATTGTTCAATTTCAATAAATTTATGGCTGCTAACTACATAGGTATAGTTTCTTTGTCTTTTATTATGTGTATCTAAAACTCTAAGTTTTGTGGGTGTAATTATGGGGTTAGGTGTTGAATTAAATTACTGAGTCTTTTCCTTTGCTCTTACAATTTTTGTTCAATCGTGAATTTGAATTGTTTAAGATGAACTTAATCGAATGTGGCCAAATTAATTCTACTCTATATCTCCAATTGGTGCTTGAGAGAGACCAATAGGAGTGGATAATTAACTCAATGTGTGAAACTTGTTTCATTCTAGTTGCAAAACCAAGGAAATATTACATACATCATACATTAAGATATTCTATGAACTAATGCTATGAGACTCAAAGAAGATTAAGTCTTAGTAATGAATTCCTAGCTTATCTATGGGTTTTGGGCATTATTGAGAAAGCAATTCTATGCATAGTTAACATCAATGCAAACCTCCACACCGCTAGATTCAATCTAAACTATCTAAGTCATATTTCTTTAGTTAATTGTTCATAATTGATTTCAAAGTTTCCTGATTAAATTTGGTGAAATAATCTATCAACTTGCGTTAATCGCTACAATGTATTATTCAAATCTTAATTTCCTCTTATACCCCTCATCAATGAACTTTTTGAAATCCTAATCAACCTTAGACACATGAAACTCCAGAGGACTCATCCTAGTGAAGTATTTTATCCTTGTTGTTGCGGTACCATGTTCGGGTTCACAGGAACATTAGCCTCCCCATTAGCTTAGGTCGTCATAACTTAAACCAACAATTAAAAAGCGGTTGGGAAATCAGCACGAGTCACTTGTTTGACCAAAGGTTCAACAAAAAATTGAGGAACCTCGGGCTCCACATTGTCATTGACCACATTCCTTCTCACATAAGATCTTCGAGGGTCCGTTTCCTGAAAAAAATCGAATATTATTTATGAGAAGGATATTTTTAGGGATAGACTCTACGATACAACTTAAGAGTAATGAAAGAACTGAACTTTTCAAAATGTTTTGTAGCCTTCAATTCATAAATGTGATGCGCTTCACATTCATGAACAAGACTCTATTCAACGCGGCTTGTCAGAGATTCTAAGACCTTTTCTAAATCTTGTGCTCTAATTACCAAGTTTGTCACAACCCAAAGTACACCCTAGATGTGACATGGTGTATTAAAACTCTTAAAGGCCCTACAGAAGCCACTTGACATACATATAAACTAATAATAGATAAAACCAAAGAGTTTCATCAATGAATAAAAGAGTTTGACTTTGTAAAGAAGAAATTTCATAGTAATGACAAGCCATCTAGTACATCAAAGGAAGTGGTGGGGACGTAACATGTACACCACGTACAACATTTGAAAACTAAAATATAAGGAAACCATAGTAAAGATGTTTTTGTCCTTAGAACATGAGGAGTCACCAACTTTACGAACTCTAAAATCTCACCAACTACCCACAAGCGAAGGGAGACAAAGTGTCACACCCTACATTACTGAAATAATGAAGGCACAAGTATGCATTAGTACATGAAATGTACTTCCATGTACTAAGTATGACAGATATACATAAAAATACAAAACATAATAATAAGGGGACATAATTTAAAACAAGAATTGCATGTTCAAGCTAATCATCATAAAACCTTTCATGAAATATTATAAAACTTGAACATCGTCAATGCATCATAAAACATTAGGAAAACTCTAGAAATATTTGAAAATAACTTAGTTCATCTTGTGGGATATATATTTCATTCGACATAGACCATGTGAGCTATAACATAGAATTTGATGTCTTGCTCCCACATAAAAAAATATGTCCTCACTTGCCAAGGCAAGGACCTTAACTTCTACCTTAGGTGGATCCACTAGTTATTTCACTTAAGACAACCTACGGGCTTACATAGTTAGAGACAACGAGATTAGTACTAGAGATCCGCCCTTTATTGACGGGAGATCCTCCATCTCAATATTCTCTCGGTGCTAAGTAAATCTCAATAGAATAGTCATAACCATAAGCATATGATCATACATGGAAAAACACAATTAAGTTACCAATCCAACCTTAAAACATCATAGAATAACTTCTTAAAACGTCAATGATGCATATACTAGAAAACCTTTCACCATACCATGATCCCTTAATATGAGAAAACCTTTCACAATTTAGTTGATGTGAATATTAAATCACCTAGATAATAGTACAACCCTTTCCATAAACCATGCATATCTTTCATGAAAACATCATTCATAGTTTCATAATTTCTTTATTAATTCATACCCTTTTAGGATTCATAGTCAATATCATGTATCATGCATGCATGGGTTCATATGAAATTGATTGTAAATCATGTAATTATGTAAAAACTATCATGATATGATCAAAATCAAATAATCGAATCCATATAAAAAAATCTATGAGGTATTGAATGAACATCTAGCCAATTTAGAGAAATTGAATTGGAGAATTTGAGGATTCTTAGGGACTCAATGGGTGAATGAAACAAATTGATGAACTCTCTAAATATCCTGATCTTATAGCTCAAGATAATGTTGAAAGAAAGATGATTGAATTGGAAACCCTAGGTCCCTATTCCTTGCTCTTGAAAGAGAAAAACTTGAGAGGATTTTGGGGATTTTGGAGGAATGAAATGGAATCGGTAGATTTAGGAGTAAAATCAACTAAATGGTCTCTTTTTATAGGTTAGAACGGTGTGGTACATGTATTAGGTGCTTATAAGAAGACCCAAATACCCTTCTGAATTAGCTGCCTGACCGAACTACAGGTTCAACCTAGAGTCTGTAGAAAATTCTTCGGACCGTATTGGTCAACCAGAGACTAAGTACTGGAACCTTAAAATTCATCCAACTTTGACGAGGCCTTTCTACGGCCCGTAAGACATCCTATACTTTGTAGACCCAAAAAATAGAACTCAACTTTACCCCCAAAATTTCTAGTAAGCCCGGATTTCTTCTATGGAACCCATCAACGGTCTGTAGAACATCCCACGACCCGTCTTGGTCAATGGTAGATTAAGTTACTGGGACTTGAAACTTTGCATAACTTTATCCACTTCCTACTGATGCACTCTACTAGATTAATTTACTGGGACTTGAGATTTCTCATAACTTGAAATCATATTGATGTTCTTCATTCAACAAACTAGATAGAGAAAACCCTAAGAACTTGTTCTAAACTTAGTGACGAACTAAAACTAACTAAAATTGTCGACTCTTTATAAAAACTACCTAACATATCTTTGTAATGGTCCATGAAGTTGGAATCTTGAAAATATCAAATATTCACACAACTTTAGGTAAAACATACATAACCCATAACTTTTTTGCCCCAAACTTCAATTGTTGAGAGGTTATGTTGTTGGAATCTAGACTTAGAGATCTTTATGTTGATAGGTAATAAGACATATAACTCCTAATTAATATATTGAGTGATATACTCGTTTCAAGTTAGACATATACCAAATTATTGAAATGAAATTTTCAACTTGAATTTTTATTTCAAGACTTCCTTTGGCTTCTAAGTTTTGTCCAATACTTCGAACACCTTCATACATCACTCCTTTGATACAACCACCTATTTACATCCTAACTCGCTAACATCTCAGCGGCAGGTGATGTATAACGATAAGATTAAACTCGTAAGTCTTTAGCGTACTAATTTAAACACTATAAACGTGAAAGGTGTTACAAACTTGGTCTATTTAACACCCAACTCTTTGTAACTTGAGAGATATACTCGTTCAAAGTTAAACCTTTTATGTCTCTCATTAAGATGAATTGTTTGTATAGTCTCTTATAATTTAACTTAAAGCAAAACTTTTGTAACTCCTTAAACCTTGACTTAACTTCATTCTAATTTGTGAAAATCATACAAAATAGTGCAAAAGTATCGGGAAAACATATATACACAGCGGAAGCATACTAGAATTTTTACTGCTTACATGAATAATAGATAACTATACGTTTATGCTAGAACACATTAACCATGTTAGAATTTTGCTGAAATTTAATTCGATAAATACCTCTTGAAGCGTGAACAAATACCTTCATGCAAATTCCAAAGTTAGACATACCTTCAAGTAAATCTACAAGATAGTTATGGTCTTCTACATTGATCCCAAGTTCACATTTGAACTCTATTAATACTTGGATGGACAAGTATGAATAGAAAACTTTCATCTTCGAGGGTTAGATTAATTATAGAGATTTCTTCCCAATCCAAATTGGAGAACAAAACCAGTCTATTTTCTCCAACCAGAAAAAAATACACACCCGTTTTCTTTTTATAAGAGAAAACACGCTTGTTTCCCCTTTTCCCTTTAGAAATAAGATTCTGACTTCTAGTTAAATATGGACACTATAAGAACCACAAAATTAATTACAGAGACTTCCTATTATGGAAATAATTTCAAATAACTAATTTGAATTATTCTTACCATAATAAATTATAAACCATTCCACTAGATATTCGTAATTGCACTCCTATATTTATATTTCATAATTCCCCATTAAACACTTATGTAATATCCCATGTAATATTTCAGATATTAATCAATAAGTTAAATTACTGACAAATTTAATTTAATGATCAATTTCCTTTTGAGCACTGCTTAACTTATTTCATATATTGGATTCATAAATCTAATTGCAAGGTTTGACACGATGAAAACTTTTAAGTTTTTTCAAAAAGGCATATCAATCACTCTCTATAACGAGACATGAAATCAATCAACCAACTTATTATTTCACCAATATATATTATTATCATCCAACTTACCAAACATATTGACCCATTTCAGAATCTCACATTTTAATAAATAAAAATGATAATTAATAGATACAGATCATAATAGTTATATCAGGATTAAAAATATAAGTACATTTAATAGTTTAGAGAATATGTTTTTGTCAGTCAGTCTAAAACAATTATCTCTAGTCGGTCCCGTTTAATACATACAAAATGCACTAGCACAAGAAGTTGAAACTATACCGTTCACATAATCAAGATAAATTACATATAATCTTGTGCTACAATCGTACCGATGACATGTCCAATTTCCATCTTAGATTGTGAACAAAAAACTTTATACTTATAAGAACCGATGATTTAATCCTCTGTGTATAAGCTAAAACTATACACACTAAATCATCTACTATATAAGTAAACCTATAGCATAAAAAAATATATGATCTATTAAAATTGAGCAAATATTTATTCAATAAAAAATATTATATCTTAACGTATGATTAATAGTATATATCCCAACACGAATATGTGCGTAGAATCACAATTCTCAACGCATTCTCTTCAAAGCTCTATTAGAATTGATATTGATAATTTACTAGAGGTACAAGTTTAGTATATGTTGTTCCATATTACAGTTCTGCTTCTCCTTTTTCCTTTTTCAGTATTAGATACTAATAGTTGAGTTTTTGAATTTATTATTCAGTTGGTTAGCCGTTTATGAGGATATTTTTGTAAAAAATAATTTGTCTTTGCTTTTTTTAGAGTAAAGTATAAGAAATTTGACAAACATTTTTAAGATATAATTTTTTCATCATTATTGATATTAAAAAAAAATACAATTTATAGTACTTTCGAGATTTTTGAATATCGAGATTTTTTGCTTAAAATATGAATTAATGTAATTTAATTTAATTTTGAAAATTAGTCAACAAAAAGTGCAATATGCAATGGTGTACGCAGAATTTTTCATAAACGATTTCACCTTTTAAATAAATAAATAAATAAATAAAATAATATAAGCCATATTTAAAAAACATACAAATAAAACACAATTTATGTATATTATTATATTTTTTCTAAAGAAACAAAACAAAAGAACAACTAAGCTATGCACTTCTTTTGTTCAAATAGTGTTACTTATAATATATAGACCCTCTAAGTTTGTTTTCGTTTATTAACCGTATATAACCATTTAACAATTTATTCAGACAAAGCAATGTCACGTTACATTCCTTTCCTCTGCCTAATTTTGTCTGTGGCAACATGAAAAATAAAAATGTATGGCCTCTGCCTAATTTTGTCCGGTGACAACATAAAAAATAAAAATGTAGGGAGGGAGTATGAAAGAGAGTAATATAAGTTGAATATGTAAGGGGATAATTGTTTACAAAAGCAAGTCATCAAGAAATGGTAGGTTGAGGATCCCAGAAGCAAGAAGAAATGCAATAATCCACATTGGTAGAATCCATTGAAAGACAACAACTAAAATCTGTTTTCCTGTGACAAAATATTTATTAAAATATATTAGTATATACTACAAGGAAGTAAATAAAAGAAAGGGGATTAAATAATTAAATAATAAATTACCAGTAGAGGCAGATGTGTTTTGAGTTTTATGAATAAGCCATTCACCAGTTTGTCTTAGCTTCTTCTCAACATCCCCTTCATTCTCCCCAACAGAATTGGACAAAATTGAGTCAAACAATGTTTTATTCTCCTTTGCACTCCTTAACACATTAAACCAAAAATAATATATAAAAAATTGAGATTGTAGTATCAGGTAGGCGTGGCAAAATCAAACTCAATCAGTTCAATCTGATCCAATCTATTAGGCTTGAGTTGGTTATTTATCCATCCAGTTGTCATCTCAATCTATCTCAATCTAACTCATTGCAACACATTAAAAATTGATTTTTGATAAAAATTATCAAAATATTTTTTAAAAACTTTTTTGACTTTATATGTCATTGATAGCTAATAAACAAAAAAAAAAATATTAGATACTAATAACTTATAAAATAACAAATAAAACTATTAAAACCTAGGAAAAATCAAGTGGATTGGGTTATGATCCGTTATTAACTTGTCACGTCTGTTTTAACCCAACCCATTTTGGCCCCAAGAGATTTGAGTTATTGAGTCTTGATTCGTTTATTGTCAGATTCATTTTGATCTGCTCAAATTTAACTCAACCCGTCCAATTGTCGGTAAAAGGAGGGATACTTACCTGGTGGTATCTCTATCTTTAAAAATGCCAGCACCAATGGCTCTTTCTATCTCTGCAACTGAGAGTTTCCTTTCAACTCTTGTTTGGGTTTTGAGGAATGGAGGTTTTAAGTTAGGGTCAGTAGGTGGTAGAGATGAAGATGCAAAAATTGTGGACATGGACATACACATACACTTTACTCCAACCATTTTAGATTATGGCTTAACCTTATCTTCTTACAAATATATAACTTTTCTTTTTGGGGATGATACACCTTTTTTCAAATAACTTATATATCATCATATATTATTATAAAAAAAAATTAGGAAATTTATATATCACCTTATTTATAATAAAGAATTTTATAAGTAAGTAGAAATAAAAGATGAATATTGTTTTGATTAGATTCGAGGTTTGTGTTTCCTCTTAAATAAAATAATTAAAGAAAAAATACATCTTCACGTTAGATTGATATCAGAAAAAACCATTAATTTTTATGCAACATAGATGTATATTTTCTCATGACTTTTTTTTTCGTCGAATCTCTTATATTCGTAAGTTGTAATTGCTCAATGATAAGCAAGAACAGGAACGAAATTAATACTTTTAATATATGATATTAGCAAAATAGTAAATTAGTGAATCACATATAATTTAGCAATTTAAAATTATTTACTTTTAAATCCGTAATACAATATGAAAAAGGTTTCAATTTTATAGGTCTAACAACTTTTATTGAAAATGAATCTATTCTATTAAAAATGTTATCAATATTAATTTGCTCAGATCAACCAAATGATTTACCAACATCAAATTTGTTTTATTGTTCCATGTATCTTTTTCAAATACTTATTTAATCAATTACAATGTCACTTTTTAAAATCTAAAGTACATAGAATAAATAAAATTTGCAGTTGAAAAATTTACACACGTGTGTTGTTTTAGGAAAAAAAACTTGTACAACAGTATGATATTCAAAAGGGCAAAAAAAGGAATTCATCCAACAAAATCAAAACATAATATTAGCAAAAATTGAAAATTTAATAACAAATAACCCGAAGCCAATATTGATAAATGATAGTATTTATGTATAGCTGCTTAAACTTGGTCAACTCACCATTTATATATGTGAAGCAAGTTGAAAATGATCATTTTGGTACTGCCGAATCCATCGGTGACCCCCTAAATCTGATACTAATATCCACTTAGACATTTTAATTAAGTTTTGTTCATTTTAGACACCTCATGGCATGTCTCGTTGTGTCATTTTAACACTTTTTACTGACATGGCATAGTAAGTATAACACACTCACTATCAGCGCGTGAAAGACTCATTTAATCATTTTTATTTTATTTTTTTATTTTCTTCCTCATTTTTTAGCCACCATCTCTCAAAACTTGAACTCCTTCCATGGAATTGATGATGCTATGGACAAAAAAAATGAATTTAATACGAAGAGATTTAAAAAAAAAAATAAATCTCAACCCATTAAAAAAATCATGATTCATGTTGTCGCAAAGAAGAAGGACAGCGAAAAATCTTGAAAGACGATGGATGGGATGGGAGAGGGATGAAGAAGACGATGTGGGTGGGGAATGGGTTGGGGTCAGGATGGACAAAGGTGTAGGAGACATTGGGTGGGNATTGATTACTTTTTCATTCTACTAAAATATTATTATTTAAAAAATATTTTAAATATATATGCCACGTGTTTTTATTTAATTTATCACTTTAACATGTCATCGGTGAGTGTGTTATACACACCTCGTATATTTAGCTGATTGTTAAAAAGTGCTAAAATAACATAATGCAAAATAACATGAGGTGTCTAAAATGAACAAAACTTAATTAAGATGTCTAAGTGAAAATTGGAGATAAATTTAGGGGCGACGTTAAGCCTTTGGTATATGTGAAGGATTTTAAAATTATGCACAGTGCATTGTCACCATCAATATGATAAAAAAGAAGCTCTATATATTTTATTAACATAAATTAAAATAATGAACAATGAAAATGTAAGAATTAAAATGAGCAATTTTGTCAAATTGTCTCCTGTGATTTAATAAATCAATTGATCTTCAATTGTTACTGCAAATAATTAATGAGGTCAGTTTTGAATTTATGTGCAGTAATTTATGGTGTATTCCTAAAATTGAGGTAAATGATAAAGAAATATTTTTAAAAATTTCTTTTAAATAAAAAGCAGTACTAATAGTGTAAAATCTCTTCTCAATTAGTAAACCGCTTTAATTAGTTGTCCATGCTTCTTTTCTTAGTTATTTCTAATTATTTTTTTATTTTAATAAATTAAGAAAGGACGAAATTTTTTATTTATTATATGCTTCATTAATTATTTTAAAAATGATAGAATGAATTTTTAATTTATTTCAAAAGTAAACAAGTAATTAAAAATATGAAGTATTCTCGTTGTTGTTAAAAAAGTTATTATATTCATTAGTAAGTAGCATCCAATTCTCGTTATAATGTATTTTGGTTCTGAATCATATTTTTACGAAGAAAAATATTTTCAAAGCAAATTTTGATAGTATTAAACATTAGATAATAAAAATTTTCACATGCTTAAATTATCCACATTATAATTATTTTTTTAGCAATAACTTATCCATATTATATTCTTCCGAAAAACTTGCTCCCAAATCATAGGCACGAAATAAATCATCGATTTCCACTCAAAATAACAAACACATAAAATTAAATCCTTTTTAATCTTAAATAATTATAAAATAAAGATGGTTAAAAAAATTAAAGGATAAAGAAAATAAAATTTGTAAACATATAAGTTGAGTTATTCAATTATGAATATGAAGTACATACTCTTAGCTAAATATATTAATATTAAGAAGAACTAATTAAAAAATCGAATTTATTTATTTTTTTAAAAAGAAGTAACTATCCCAATACTAACTGCATACTAAAAATTAAATAACCTCATCAACTTTTAAGTATAATAAAGTACTACGAAAGAAATATTATGTCTATTGTCTGAATTTTGTGTTGATAAAAATAAGTCATATTTTTTTCAAATAACATAAATATTAACGAGAATTTCGAATATATAAAAGTGCTTTTAGAAATGTTACTTTTTTCTTTGAGAATATTAAATAGATGCACAGAATTAGGGCACATGTATGTTCATTAATATAAATGATAGAAATGTGTAAAGCCGCTAATATCTCAATATTACAAGTGTACCATTTACGATAATTTAACGGTGTATTTATCATTTTTTTCCCTAAAAAAATAATAATCTCTTTTTTCTTTTTCTTCATTTGTTCAAAGATGAAATTGAGATATAATTAACTTAATCCTTACTACCTTCTTTTATAATATAATCAACAACAGCAATTCATCCAATGTCAAAACTAGTTGTGCAGTTGGAACGAAATTATAAAGTCCCCAGGATCAATGTACATTTATCTCTGTATATTAATTATACTTGTTTTTGGCTTAAAAGAAAAAGTAGGTTGAAGACTAATAATACGGGATTTCATATATCGTTTTATTTTACAACTGGTAAAAGCATAATATACCTCAGTTGGTTATGTAGGTAATGTCCTAAGCAATCTCAGAGCTCGCATCCAATGTGACCCTTGAGCTAATACAAGTCTTCTCAAAATTGGCACAGCTCCTGCAGCTATAATTGCAGCATGATTCTCACTCTCCATACTCAAATTATATAGTATTGCTAGAGCTGCTTCAACAGCTCGCTCGCTCCCATTTTCAAGCACCTTCACTAACGGAAATATCCCTCCCTCTGCAGCCACGGCTCTTATGGAATTCACCACCTCTTCAGAGGTTATTCTGTTCAGTTCTACAACAGAAGCCTCTTCTACTTCCCGTGAATATGAGGTCTTCATCTGTTCTATCAGCCTTGGGATTGTCTCGTAAAGAGTTACTTCTAAGTTGATTGGATTATTATAGTCAAAATTTGGACCAGAGAGATAGCTCAGCTTTACAAGGCAGGCAGCAACCCAGTCTTTGTGGTATAGAGGGATGTCAGATTTCAGAACCTTCCGCAGTAATTTTGTGAAATGAGATGCATTTACTATATGACAGAATTGCTCAAAGTCCAGCAGTCTTGTAAGTAATCGAGATGCTGCAGATATTGCATAACCTGCGTCTTCTACCTCAAGGGCATATAGTTCCGGGTTCTGCATATCTATTTCAGATTCTGTATCTACAATATAATTGTTGAATCCAGTTAGTTATGTCCAACAACAGGAGGAAGCAACAGAATTTAATGTAAATATTCTCTGGTCACGATAGAGACTATTATTTTAGCTTAAGATCTTTTCATACCACAAATGACTAAATTTCATCATGTCATCCACCATGCTTCAAGTTTTCTTCATTAACAAAATAACAGAAGATGGGAGTCCAAGAGTGGGCATTCAGTTCTTCAGTTCAAATTTTTAGCACTTTAATTTGGTACTTTGCTTTTCGATTTTCGGATTGTATTACCAAATACTGAACCATAGTTTGTTCAGGTTGATTTAAGTCGCAACCATCACACTACTTTGTGCTACAATGCCCAAGTATTTATCTAATTAAGTTATCTGGAAGTCAAGTATTGGAGAAATATACTATAGAATTGGTATTTTGATTAACTGGAACAAGCTTTTTTTTTGAGAAAGGTAACATTTACTTCTATATATCCACAGGTATACTACATCAAAGTGTAGTTCCCCACCAAAAATTTATACTTATATCAGCCCTAATATCTTCTAGTTACAGCCAGTCAATAACATTAAAAACATCTTCAGAATTTTCTATTATTACTTGCTTACACCAAAAATAATAAAAACCTAGGCAGTTTATCTTTATCTTCTGAATATTGTTGTTCTTTCCTTCAAAACATCTTTGATTCCTTTCATTCCAAATTGTCCACCAGAGAACACCAAGCTTTTCTAAGCATATATGTTAAGTTAGCCAATTTATACATATATCCAAAATCTCAAAAGTGAACAAATATTAGCAAATATTATATTAATTAGTGTAAAACTAATTTTGCAGAAAAAAATATAGAAAGGATTGAATTTTTATTTATTTTTTAATTATGTAGGCAGATTGAAGTAATGAGTTATCAGTAGCTTCCAAAATAAAAAGGAGAGTAAAAAACAGAGTCATCACTTCTTCTTCTGCATATGAAAAGAAGAAGAAAGGAAGAATAATTGAAGAAGACAAGAAAAATAATGACAATCTAAGACAGCACCTGCTGAGTGCTAAGCAACTGAGGTCTCGTCGTCAGTAGTGACAGGAACTGGAGAAGAGAAGAAGAAGAAAGTCACAAAGTAGTGAGGGAGGAGAACTGGAGAAGAGAGTCGCGAAGTAGTGAGGGAGGACAATGGTAGAAGAGAGGGTTGCGAAAGTGCGAGGAGAGTCCCAATGGAGAGAAGAACTCCTAGGTTTACAAAAACACCAAATAAACCCTAATATTGTCTTTTAATTATTCAATCAGATCTTTTTAAAAAAAATAAAAAAGTGACGCCTTGTCGCCTCGCCATTCGCATTTTGGTCGCCTTTCTGAACTGGCCACACCTTACCAGTACAAGGTGACGAGGGCGAGAGCCTTTCAAAACACTGGTGACTACTTTCTTATTTGTGTAGGGTCGTGTCATTATTCCGACCCCACCATATAATTTCTCTATTTTAGTAAGGTCATGCCGTCAATTCGACCCAACCTATATGAATTCTATTTTAGTTGGCGACCCATCATTCAGATCATACCCATATAATTTTGTTTCTTACTAGGGTTGTGTCATCATTCTGACCCTACCCAATTTTATTTCTCAAGTTTTGACCACTTTCACCCATCAAATCAAGTAATCCGGCGCATGAGCATATTTTGGCTAGTGTTATGGTGACTTTCTTGTTTAAGATCTACTTATCTCTTGATTTTTGAGATGATCCATGTATTTTATATCAAATCTCGAGCACTTTCTGTTTCAAATTTGCTTTTGCAAGGATAAGAAGGTAATCAAGAGGAAGAAGTTTATATGGTGCAACCACCTCGTCTTGTTGTTCAAGGGGAGTGTGGCAGCCTTGTATGTCGATTGTGTAAGTCACACTATATGATCTGAAACAATCTTCTCAAGCTTGGCTTGAGAAGTTCAACGCTACAGTTCAGGAATTTATCACTCCGTGTTCTATCGACATTTTGAATCAAATCTAGTGTTTCACGAGAAGACCAAGCACATTGAGATTGACTGACAATCATGCATGCATCAGATCCAGTTTTCATGAGAAGATTGAGATTGTGAAGTCGAATGTTCAACTTGCAGATATCTCACCAAGTTCCTCATCGATCCTCATATTAGTTACATTTGTATTTGTAACAAGCTAGGTAAATACGACTTGTATGCACCAGCTTGAGGAGGAGTGTTAGCATAGGAATATGTATATAGAATCCTACTTAGAATAGGAATAAGAATAGTAAACAAAATCCTACTTGGCAAATAAGTATTCCAGTGTCTATAAATAGGGTCTCTAAAATAATGTAGATACACAATCCAATAATATTCTTTTCCAATATTTCTCCCAGGAATATTGGTGAGTTTGTTGAGCATATTCAGGGAATTAAAGCATGGACATTAGGACAAGTGAAAAAACTGGAAGATGGAAATTGGAATTATACCTAGACCCAAGATAAAGAGAGAATAACCTCATCGATTTAGAAATGATAATAATTTGGTGTAGATGGAAGGTAAAATGTTGTGGATCACAACTGTATCCAGAAATATAACTAGTACATGCCTGAGGTGAACTGTAAAAACTATTTAGTGTAAGTTGGGGCACAATTTGAGGCCTAAATGCCAGAAAAGAATGTCCTACCATCCTAGTTTGGTAGTGAGGCACTACTTTTGAAATTCGCACATTGATGCTACTTCAAATCTAACGGAAGAGCATGGTTTCCTTCTTTGAGATGGTATTCTCCAGAAATTTCCTAAGACTTCTTGATTACCATGTTATATTGAACAGAAGCAGCATCAAACTACTACATACTTTTTAGAGGGACCAACTGATATACTGACAGAAAAATAATGAGAAATAAGCACACTTTCTGAAAGACATGGTCTTGATGAGGATTAGGGCGAGTAGTCTCTCATACCATTTAAAGTTTTCTGCTGGAGAACAGCATCTAGACCAGTTTCTAGGTCAATGGACAGGATCTTTTCCATGCACGGCTCAATAACTGAAGCGAACTCAAGGATAGAAGCAGCTTTCCTCTGCAAATCCGGAGACGATGTCCTCATGATATCAACTAGGCGAGATAAAACAGTTGAATCTAAAAGATCCACCACATTGACAGTTTCCAAACTGCAAAAACGAAACGTAAGTTTGTTGCAACCATGAAATAGTTAATAGATTTGTATTATATCTGCTATAACACTAACTAGTGCAGCACTGAATATAGTCCTGCATTTCAAATATTTCAAAACTGCTGCGGATAGACAACTGCTCATTTGCAAAAAGTAAAGAAAATTGTCTTTTTATGAAGCAAGGATAATCGTAAATAAACAAATGTTGTTACTATGCGTTAGAACATGAATAGGTTTATACAATGCTATTAGAATAGGAACTAGTTTATACAATCATATTAGAATAGGAATAGGTTTATAAAATCTTATTTAAAATAGGAATAGGAATAGGAATTGTATCCTACATGGTAAAGGATTGTATTGTAGTGTCTATAAATAGGGTTTCAATGTAATTATGTAGACACGACAACAATTCAATAATATTTTTTTTCAATATTTCTCACATGGTATCAAAGCCTCTACGATCTTGGTAGAAAATCAAAGAGTTTCCACTGCCGCCGGGTGGGTATTACCCATATATGCCGCCCATCTGACCAATAATTATGTTAATAAAAGTTATATCAATGACGATGCATGAACCTCATCTTCAGAGGAAGAAAACTCAGTTAGATAGGTCATCATGCGTCAATTTCCGATGACTTCCTAGAACTGTTTCGTGTCGACCCCATATATGTCGATATTTGTCTAGCATTGTGCTATCTTTATGGTGACTACTTTTTCATATATGATTCCTATAGCACTGAGTCATCTTTCGGTAATTACTTTTTCATATTTAATTTGTGTAGCACCATATCATCCTTCCGATGACTACCTTTTTTGCATATCTGATTTGTGTAACACCGTGCATCTTTGCGGACTACTTTTCATATTTAATTTGCGTAGTACCGTGAATTTTTCCGAACTACTTTCTCATATCTGAGTTGTGCATAGCACCAAGTCTTTTTGGTGACTCCTCAGATTTGACCCACGTAGTTCTATTCGTCTTTCTGGTGACTCCTCAAATCTGATTTGCGTTGGGTTATGTCATCATTCTGACCCTACCCATATAATTTCTCATTTTCAGTAGAGTTGTACAATCATTCCCACCCCTGCTCATTATTTCTCATTTTTCAGTTGAGTTGTGTCATCATTTCGACCCTACCCATATAATTTTATTTCTTCGATTATGACAATTTTAGCCATCAAATCTAATACTTCAGCATATGAGCATGTTCCAGCCAATTTTTCGATGACTTTCTTTGTTTAATATCGACTCATCTATTGATTCCAACCTGATCCATACACTTTATACTAGATTTTGAGCACTTTGTTGTTGAGGGGGAGTTTAGTAGCCTTGTATGTCGATTACGTAAGTCAGACAATGGTCTAAACAGTCTTTGTAAGTTTGATTTGGGAAGTTCAAAAATGTAATTTTATCACTCTATGTTTTATCGGCATTATGCATCAAATTCAGTATTTCATAAGAAGATTAAGCACCTTGAGATTGACTAGCATTATGCATCAAATCCAATATTTAATGAGAAGACGAACACATTGAGATTGACCGTCAATTTTGTGAAGTCGACTGATTAACTTGCAGATATCTCACCAAGCCCCTCATCAGTTCTCGTATTAATGATATTTGTAACAAGCTAGGTACATGAATTGTATGTACTAGCTTGAGGGAGAGTGTTAGAACATTAATATATTAATACAATCTTATTAGAATAGGAATAAGTTTATACAATCCTATTAGAATAGGAATAAGTTTATACAATCCTATTTAGAATAGGAATAGGAATAGGAATAGAAATAGAAATAGGAATAGAAAATAGTATCATACTTGGTAAAGGATGTATTCTAGTGTCTATAAATGGGTCGCAATGTAATAATGTAGACACGAGAATAATTCAATAATATTCTTTTTCAATATTTCTCACACTATAAAACTTAAAATACATATATTATATGTATTTACCATGTCAACAAGATCATTGGAAGAATAGTTTCAGCATAAATTGAGCAGGAACCAAAACTTCCCTAGATATGCCCTTAACCATGTATCTTGTAAAAATATAGAAGGATGATGAAAGAATGAATCTTTGGACCTAAGAGCATAAATTTAACATATCATTCTAATCATTAACCCTGAAATCTTAATAATGCACATAGAAAAATGTAGCAAGTGATTGCTTTTATCATTAAGAACTAAAATCTTCCAATAAATATTGTAGGCTCATCAAAAAGCATTGAAGAATTGATATCATCGGAACAGGCATTCATGAACTAAGCAATTCAAGGTCGTGGTGGAACGCATAGATACAAAAGGAAGGAGGTAAAATATGCAAAAAAAAAAACATGAAACCTGGTAGTTGATGCAACTTTCACATTTTCATTTCCAGTCAACCCGGCATTTCTTGCTGCACTCCTTGCCTTTATTGACCCATTAACTGGTCCATTATAAAACTGAATAACCCAGAAAGAAAAGAGTCACTCAGAGAGATTGTGGAAAGAGTTTGAGCTCCCCTAGGAACTAATGAGCGATAGATACAGACCTTTGATTTCATTTCTTTGCTAGGATCTAGGATCCGAGTAAGAATGTCCAATACCTGCATTGGAAATAATTTCATTTTACCTCAGTGATACAAGAATCTGACTGATCAACATTTTAGTGGGAAAAAAAAATTGTAGTACCATTCTTGTCAAACTCTTAGAGATCTCTGAGTTACTGAGCAAGTCAACCAAAGAATACAAAGCATTTTGTTCTTCCAACCTTTGGCATACGTCATCACTTCATCCACAAAGATATGAAACAACATAAATTAGCCAGAGGTGTTCAGTGCATGCTGAACAGAACAGATCAACTTAATTTTAAGCAAAGAAGAGTACAAAACAGGAACCGAAGTGCATAAAAAATTCTGTTCCAAACTCTTTGAAGTTATAGTGTGAGAGATCACATACAACATGGAAAAAAATTGTATCTAACTGCAAGAATGAGAGTGAAAGTTATGACAAGCTGAAAATGTACTCTAACTGGTGGAGTTAGTAGAAGTCTGGGTGTGACAGCAGCATCATAATTTTATTTAATCCTTCTAACTTTAAATTTAACAATTAAATTTTTTAAAAAGTTTGGCTTAATATCAAAGCGGCAAGTGTCATATTCACTTAAAAACTTGCACATGATGGCAGAATTATTTCGCCCTCTCCAAAATACATAGACCGGATCACGGTGCTCTTAAAAGTAAAGTCCAAAGAAGGAAAAGCATTCTGCTAAGTATTAAGCAGAAGGTTTTGAAACATTGCAGGGAATCAAACAGATTGAACACTTCGCTGCAACATGTGACCAATGCCTCATAACTATATGGAAATTGGAATACAAGAATTACATGTCAAGTTTTGTCAAATAACAGCAAACCTAACAGAATCACAAGGATTGAACAAGTTGCTTTACAGTAAGATTCTTTTAAGAACTCAGCCCAACCCCAGAGCCATGAATTGTATTTTTTTCAAGGTAAGCGCATAATGTAGGAAGAATTCACCCTTTCTAGAGTGAATTAGCAGATGATAATGCCTTAACATCAATATTACAAAACGGAGAGAACGTTCACAGTTCACTGCATAAAGTAAAGTGATGAACCTTGCCACAGAGCCATTATCACATAAAGACTTGACCAGATAATTCATGTGTCACAATTACTACATGGGAGAGGAGAACATGTTAGGAGTTGATTGATACCTGATAGACAGCCTCTTTATAGCCCGAAGAACAGCTAATTTAACAGTGTCACTAGGATGGTTAATTAGCTTTACAAGAGGGTTTATAGCACCTGCTTCTTTAAATGAAACTCGCATATGTTCATTAATAGAAGCATCTGCAATGGCATCTGCAGCTCTAGCAATAGCTGACTCATCTTCAAGTCCAAGAATTAATACCAACCGAGCCACACCATCAATCCACGGCAAAAGAGTAAACCTTGGATTCGAAGGAAGTCCACCCCTGGATTTGTTCTCTTCTTCAGTTTCAATTGCCCCGATACGTGCAAGAAATTGTTGTCGAGTGCGTCCTATCATTGCATTCTTCTTTCCTTCCTCAATGTTTACATTATTATCCTCAATATTTAATCCAAGAAGTAATTCAGAGGCACCAAATCTTGAAGGTTTTGGGGTTTTTTCAATTTTGGTGCCATCAGGAAAAGAAGGCCATGAATACAGAGGTGGTTTGAAGGACTTGTAGGAAGCTGCACCAACTAAAGGGACCAGAAGAAGACCTTCCTCCATGATAAGAATCTTGCTGTACTCATCTTTCGCAAGTTCCAGCAACGCGTTTGTCGCTTCATTTCTAATGACCTTAGATCCCTCAGCCTCATTTTTCAAGAGCATTGCCTGCATAGTCCAAGGCAACAAAATTCAGTAAGCTTCAGACTTGCAGCATCAAAGACATTAAGCACCAAAAACTGGATTCAAAATTCCAGCCCAAAATGTGACACAGACTATAATTAGAAAAAAGAAGTAAACTTTCTTTCTGGACGTTGCAGTTTTAACAAGAGATCCAACAAATTAGTAATGTTTTGACAGATCAAATAAGCTATAAGTAATAAGCAGAAGATGAGACTAGTGAAGCTTAAGACATTCTTGCTTAAACCAACCGCTATAACAATTTCTTCATGAATGTCTTATTAGTTAATTACATTGTCAACTAGTGTGATAATTGACATGATTTGCAGCATTGATATATAAATCATGCAGCATGATCTCTATTTCTTTTCCAATCCTACTCTGAATCTATTTGGTTCTATTAGGTTCTTTCCCTACCTATCATTGTTCAAGAACCAACAAATTATATTTTAGTCCATTCCTGTATCTATTTTAATAGGTTCTTTCTCTCCATATACTTGATCAAGAACCAACTAATTATATTCTAGATCTCTTTTTCTTAATGTTACATGGAAAATCCGCGTGTTCCTATCAGCATAGGGGTAACAAGAAACACTGACACATCCAAGCCGATTGCAGAAGGAAAACTGACCAGATAGGTTCTCTTTTTTGAGGAGGATTCGTTTGGGAGGAACAGCTGGTGCAAGGACAACATTTTGAGGATGAGTTTTCCAATCATCTACATAATTTCATGTCAGAATGAGATGAAAGTCCAACGAGTCCGAAGATTACATAATGCATTAATATTTTTCGTATTTGAGATTCAATTCAGGAGGAATTTTCGGGATTGCACGGTGGCAAAATCTCAGAGTTTTATTGATTTACCCACAAGATAGACATTATGTATTTAGGGAGGGGGAGAAGGATAATGGAGCTTTCTCTGTTAAGTCCTATTATGGAAAACTTTCGTATAGGGAGGAGTTGAACTTTTTCATATATTGGATTCTGTGGAAGAGGAAGTTACTTATGTTAGCTGGTGTTATATGTGCAAGGATTTGGGTGAAGATGTCAACCATCTCGTCATTTATTTTTTGAAATTGAAATTGAATTTCAAAAAATAAATGATGAGATGGTTGACATCTTCATTTATTGTATGGTAGCATCAAGACTATGGTGGGAAATTCTCATATGGTTTGGTATATTTGGGTGATGCTAGGTGAAAGAGGTAATGACCCATTCGAGCAATGGTAGTAGGAGACGAAGTAGGGTGTGGAAGCTTGCGCCACCACTAGCTCTTATATGGGGAGTATGGAGAGAACGAAATAAAGGGGCTTTGCAAGGTGAAGAAGTCAACTTTGTCCAGTTAAGAAGTAGTATCTTGTCACTAGGGGTCGTTTTGGGAGAGTGTGTAAGAATAATGCAGATCATAGTGAATTAGTTATGCTTGCATTAGTTATGCTAAGATTTCTCTTATGTAGAGCTTGGTGGTGTATTTAAAATAACATACATTGCATAAGTTTTTTTAAAAAAATATTTGTTTACAAAAATACTATCCACAAATATGGTGGAAAGAGTTTGGTGGGACAATTGTGTGTTTAACCGTGCTAATGCATGCATTAGAACTCATTGCATTAATAATGCATAGAAATCCATGATATTAGTAATACATATGTCAGTACACAATGGAGTGTATTAGTAATGCAAGCATTTGTTATACATAGGCTAAAAAGTGTACCCGGTGAAATCGCACAAGTGAAGTATTGGGGAGGGTAGAATAATGCAGACCTTACGACTACCTTGTGGAGATAGAGAGGCTATCTTCGAAAGACCGTCGGCTCAAGTGAAGAAGGAGACAGTGAAAAAAAAAAAGATAGTAACAAAGAAACGGTGCAAAGTCTTCCAGAAGGGAGCAAAGATAACAACAGAATAGTGCGATAACCAATAAGCAAATTGATTAAAATTAAATGAGACATTGCAGATGAAAAGAGCCCAAATAAAAGGAAGTGAAACAAACCACAAGCTAGATTACAACCAATAAGAGGAAAAGGTGTAAACAAACTACGAATGCCAAGTTAAAATTAAATACAACTTCACAATGATATGGAAGTCTGCTTTACCTAAAAGAGGACTGTGAAATGAAAAAAGAATAAATTCCGAAAGATTAATTCAGAAAGTGCAACCAGGATTCATGAAATCTGTGAATAACATTTTAAAATGTGTGAAAACTCCATACAATCTAAAGCATGAGTGTTTTTATCAATGTGCTTTTGCTTCTGGGACTGGAATTATCACAGGCATTAATATCTCGGTAATGCAATTTAGCAAAGACCAGTGATTCCATTGTATAGGTGCTTTTTCTTTTATCAGCCATTGTACAAAAGCTTACAACTTATCACTGACATCTTCCAGCAAGTTCATCAATTTCTTGGCTAATTGCTGCCTCCGATACTCAGGAGCCACACAATGCAGTGATGTGCCAAAATTCACATGTGGGAAACGCATAAGAGTGTCTAGTGTATCTACCACGAGGGACATCAAATATTCTGAGAGGAAAATGAACTTGACTGTATTCACTTCCTTTTCTATTGACCTTTTTTCATTAATTTTGTGTCATTTATTTATTTTTATTAATTGTATTCCAGTTTTGCCTCGTAGAAAAAGAGATTGGTTTCATTATTTTGCAAGAAAATAAAGACATTAGGATTGAGAATCATTTAAAGAAAAGGACAGGATGCAAATCACAAAAGAGGACATATGTTAGGGGTGCGAAACGCAGTGGACTCAAGATTGAGTGTAGTTTTAGTAGTTTTTGGTATACTAGCATGTTTTGCTCAACACTGATAAAATTTATTACTTCATCAAAAAAAAAGTTTTTTTTTGAGAACTTGATTGATGTAAGCAGAAGATTTCTTCCTAACCGCCCAACTCCAGTAAGTCTATCATTCTAGCTATGTACGTAATGTCCTATACATCCTGAGACAATGATAGGTGGCGATTTTTTGGGGGCATGGCTTCCAAAAAATGAAGGGAAAAAAACACTGTATAAACCATCACTTTACTAGGACAACATTTCTAACTGTTCCAAGACTGCTACTCCATGACACAACCTTAAGGTAGACAATTTTTACAGGGCGGCATAAAAAGGGATATAAGGCATACAATGGTTTTCTTCATGTAGGATGGATTGGCACACACGTGAGGAGAAAGAGCTTACAAGCTTGACCACACTGTTTGAGCAAGCACTGAATCAGCCTTTGCAACGTCAGGAAGGACTATTTAGGGCCAATATATTGCTCTTCCATTAGAGTTCACAGTCATTTGAAGGTATACTTGATGAAACCCACAGACGTAGAATAGTACTTTATCATCATCCACCAACATTTTCTAAATCAAGTTCTAAAATAGTTTGCACAAAAAGGTTCTCACATGAACCTGCAAGAATTGGGCTAGGAAACCCAATTAATTTGTTCTTAAAGAACCCCCATATTCGCAATGCATCAGACCATTACGTTCCTAGGTAGCAATTTAAGACTTCCAGAAGACTGAGTCCTCTTTTGCCTTATAGAACTCTCATCTGCGTTATTCTAGTCAGAAATTTCTGAAATAACTGTCAACTTCTTGTGAAATAATAAGTCGCTAAGACGTCTGAAGGTGACAGAAGGAGACAAGGTAACTTGAAGGTGGTATAATGAGATGAGGTAAGCCTAAAACTATATTTAGGGAAGTTGTCTCTGAAGACTTAAAATCTCTTCAAGAAATGTAGACTTAGTTAAGAGCACAACAGAACGGAAGATGCAAATGTCCATATAGATATAAATACGAGACGTAGAGATATAGATATCCGCTAAGTTGCATTAAAATTTTTTTTATTTATCTCTGTTTTTGTACTGGAACACATAAACATAGCAGCATGAATTCAAGGAATTTTGTATTGCTGATCCGAGCTAGTGTAGGATTGAGGAATAGTTGATTGATTTCATATAAAATTTTCGCAATTCTGAAAAACTCATGAACATATTCAAGATCAATATATATCTTCGCAAAAACAGAAATGCAAGAATCAACTGGCCTCACCAGTTTTGGAATGACACCTGCTTCAATCATATTATTGTGATTAGAAGCAGTCAACGCCAAATTTGCCAGAATCCCTCCAGCTGCCTCCTTCACTTGCACTTCTTCGTACTCGAGGAACTTTATTAGTAAAGGCAGGAAATCAGAGTTGGCAATTTTGTTTCTGTGTTTCTCATCCACAGATAAATTCCACAACGTACATAACCCTTGCTCCATCACCTGCAGATATAAATTAAAGCTTTAGGCTTAATCCTTGTGTCAAAAGGACATTAGGAGAGTAAAAAAAATGAAGTAGATTTCGTACATCTGATGAGAGGGAAGAACGTCTGAGGACGGCATATATCTCTTCTACAGCACCACTATCTGCCACAAGGTCTCTATATATATCCACTGAGGATATCATCTTTAATAAACCAGCCGCTGCTTCACAAGCAGCATTAGATTCAGACCTTAAAAGGTTCACAGTGAGATTAACAGAACCCCGAAACTGCAGTATGGTATCAACACACTGCTTTCCACCAAGTGAATATTTCCAAAGAGCAATTACTGCTTGTTCTCTATCTAGAAGGTCATGATCCAAGCCAAGCATCCGAACAAACAATGCGACATTAGATGAGGCATCATTTATCATATCAAAATCCTGGAAATGAACAAGGAAGATTCAGATAATGTCAATCTATGCTTTAACACCAACAATAACAAAGAGCAACTCGGATTACAGACTCACCTGGTGAGGGTTAACATAAACTTCACCCATGCCATCACTGGAACACAACCTGGGGTTGAAATGATTATGGAAAAACGTAGAGTTTGAAAAGAATGAGGGATTATAAGCTTTTCTTCTTTTAACTGTCACACTAATTCCTACTGGAGTTCGTAACACTCCTTTAACCAAATAAGTCGGTGGCTTCAGCAACATCTCTCCCCCAATTGATGTTATCATCTTCAACTCGCAACTGATAATGGAATGTACACCAAATTTCGGAACTCTTTAAAGGGCTAAACCTAAACAGCCCAAAAAAAAATATATATATATATATAGAGGTCACACAACACTTGAACCACTTTCAAAATCAAAATTTACAAAAAGTGATTTACTTATTAGAATTTTTCAGAAATAACAAATATAATAGGTTGTACGGCTGTAATTATACTTTATATTTATAGTTTTGTTATAAAATCAAGCTCATAAAAATATAATCATAAAGGGACTTATCTGTATATCATACAATAGCGAATGAACAACCCTATTTATAAAGTGAAAAATCACTACCAAAAGTCACCATTAAGTATCATAATAAATAGATATATTCTTATCCAAAAAGGTTCAAGAAACCTAGTGAATATGGATGGTTGTTCATAACCAACTTTATGGATTATCCACTCATTCAATGGATTTATAACACTCCCCCTTGAATGTCCATAGATAATGTGTCTCGTTAAAACCTTACTAGAAAAAACCCTGCGAGAAACTTCTAGTGAAGGAAAAAGAGTACACATATCTTTTGATACGCACTATTTGTTGCCTCATTAAAAACCTTGCTAGGAAAACCCAGTGGGAAAAAAACCTCGGTCAAGGGAAAAAGAGTGCAACGCGTATTATACTCCCCCTGATTAAAACATCACTTAATTTCTTGTGATGATGTCTCCAATCTTCGTACATTGTGGTTGGTATATCCTTTTTCAAAGAAAAACCACACATTTCTTCAATATGGTGTGTCATTTATCTCAACCAGACGCACTTTCGACTTGTTTCATGGAGGGCTTTTATTTCTGTGTAGCAACATTTGCTTTATTGATTGATAGGATATTATTGTGTCTCCACATGAAAATAAATAGCGTGTTTGAGATCGTGATTTATGCGGATCAGATAAATATTCTGCATCTGCATAAACAATCAATTTTGTCTTGGATTCCTCGGAATAGGATAAACCCACAACTATGGTCCTTCGAGGATATTCAATCATGTGCTCAACACCATTTCAATGTCCTTTTATCGGGGAGAAGCTGAATCTTGCTAGTAAATTTACTGCAAAACAAATATCTGGTCAAATATTGTTAGTAAGATGCACTATTGCCCTGATTGCACCAAGATATAGAGTTTCATCACCAAGAAACTCTTCATCCTTTTTTTGAGATCAAACTGAATCATCATTTATGTCAAGTGATCTCATAATCATTGGGGTACTCAATGAATGCGATTTTTCCATATAAAGTTGCATCAAAACTTTTCAGTGTATGTGCACTGTTAGACAAATATTTCATTTGTCAAATTATGAATCTGTAGGTTAAGACAAAATTTTGTCTTACCAAGACCTTTTCATAAAAATACAAGGACAATCAGGGTCATTCTTTTGTACCCTTTTTCTTCCTTGACTATTTCAATCCATATAAGGATTCTTGAAACTTTATTGAAAAAGTTTCTTTCAAACTCTTATATGCTTCAGACACCTCGATTGTTTCAAGAATTTTCATATAACCTTCATTGTCTAGCTAGACATTACAATTATTCATTACGTGCATTCAAGTTTTTCATATGTTGCCAGATCAAAACAAACTTCATTGCATCCACCAAAAGAGAAAACATCTCCAATAATGTCAGAATTTTTTGCGATAAACCTTTATGTCCCAAGGCACAAACCGTATCTGATATCTTACGGTTATACTATCACATAATAATTTATATGTACCCCACTGATATTATACCTTGATTTATGGACTACCAGTCCAAAATGTCACTTTTCTAAGTGAAACAAAATATACTTGAATTGTGCATTTTACTTGGCCAACCATTTATCTGTACACACTATATGACAGATTTGAATTCAAGATCCTCGTCACAATTTATATCATTGAGCGCTACCTCATATCAAAGATACCGTCGATGGTTATTTGATTTCGATTCCAACAAGACATAACTTATCGAGATCTTTTCATTTTTCTTCATTATTCAGGTACATGAACCTTTTTCAAGATTTTATGAAGTGTTATGTCAATGTGCTCTTTTAAAGCACTTGCCTAATTATCATGACCATATTGATCATTTGCTCCTTCCTTCTTCAAGGAATTTTATATTTGGAATCGATTGGTCTATTACGCTTCCTGCGTATCATAGACTCTGTCCTTCAAGGACTTCACATTGGAGCATTTGCAGCTGAATTATATCATAGGGTCAGTGCATTCATCTGGCAACTGATTTGCAACATTATGCAACTGAATTATCCTTTGAACTTTAAGTTCACATATTTATTTAACGAGGATCTAGATAATTCATAATTAACCTCGCACATAATTTTCAGTTGTCAATCATCTCTCCCACTAATTTTAGCAAATCTAACATTCATTCCAACCTTATTTGGAAGTTAATCTTTGTGCGTGGTGGAGCAATTAAAATCATAACCGCACATTCAACATTTTAGATGAAAATTATATGGTTCCTGACCCTGAACCAATTTAAATGGGAAAACCTTGTTTATTTGATGCATACATGTGTTGCTACATGTTAAATAAAATTATCTCATACCAAATCTTACTTGGGAGTTTTGTTCTCATAACCATGATTTAACTATAATTGGAGTCATACAATTTATGCTAAATCAACCAGCATTATTAATATAATTTCATAGTTTGGAACTGTGCTCTCAATTTTAACAATTCGAGTAAACAACCTTACAAAACCAATTGTAAGTTGACAACAAAAAAACATGTGACCATCGCATAGATACATCGATCATAAAGTTGCAAATGATCCACATGGTAGGTGAACGGGCCCATATTCACCCTTTTATATGTTCCAAAAATTTTAGGGGATTACAATCCCAACCTATGCTGGTACAATGATCATTTTGTCAAGAGAACAAGCAACACAAAAGAATTCTTGAAGAATCTTTATTTCTTCATCATATAAATCACCTGAATTCTCAATTACGTTTGCATCACATTTAATCGGAATGGTCAACCAGTCATGCCAACTGATCTTTATTTTAGTACACTTATAATTTACTTTTACATGTGAATTCATCAGCATGTACATGTTTGTATGGAACAAACAAGAGGAAAAGTGGGGTAATCTTTTACATAAATATTTAAAACCCTCTTCGGTTGTAGTGATTTATAGTCTCAATATTTATTTTCAATTCATCCGAAACTTAAAAAGTTTCTTTTGAGACTTACTACAACCCCAATATTATTCCTCTGATAATAGCACAACTCGTGAGAGCTTGCAATTAATTTTGTGTACTATCACATATTCCATGACACCATCCATATGGTGAACATCTCCTCAAGGAGAAATTATATCATTATTGTCATGGCTAAAATTATTATGAGCAAGACATGTTTCTTGCTTTTCTTTTGTTGTACCATAGGTACACAACCAATGACAAATTTGTATTGCCACACAATAATGACCACAACCCTTATAGGCAAGAACTATTTCTTTCTTTTTCCCTTTCGGTAGTTCATAATAAACATACCATAGTGACGTATAAACGTACAATACGATTAGACATTTCTTCCAAATAAAATTTATTTCCTCTCAAACCTCTCGTAGAGGTGAGTTTTGACATATATCATTTTTTTCTCAAACCTTCCATAGAGGTGAGTTGTGGCATATATCCAATCCATAATGACTTTATCACATCTAGACCCATTCTCTTATAGAATGGTCGAGCATGCACGATACTCATCACAAGTCACCTTCTCTTCAAGGAATGGACTAATCATTTATATGTACTTCATAAATTTGCATTATAAGCACATTGTCATGGCTTTAAAATTCATCATTATAAGCACATTGTCATGATACTACCACATTCTTTTCAACGAATGGAGAAAATTCAATATGATGAATTTCAAGACATTTCATCAAAAATATATTATTTTTGCCTTAATCATCATTTTATCACCATTATGGTGCATTAAGACTCAAACTCAATGTCTTATCCATATATTTTTATCACGGTGCATCAAAATTGATGTCTTACCCTCTTGGTGCGATAGAATTTGAATCTATCGTCTTATCCTCAAATAATTTTCATTATGTGCATCTTGACTTAACCTGATGTCTTACCCTTTTTGGTGCAATTAGACTTGAACCCATCGTCTTACCCTTAACCAACGGTATAATAGACCGAAGTACAACATGACTCACTCTTTGAGTCTTTCAAAACAATCAAAATAATATTCATACTCATGCTATTAAAATTTTATACCTTCTTCTATTTAAGAAATTTTGTATAGCCTGTCATATTCAACCAATAGTAGTATATGTCTTCGGATCCTGATAATTATTAGTAACTGAATACTATTTTATTCTAAATTATAAAAATATTTTAGAAAATACATACCTGATTTTATGCAAATAATACCTTGATTCTCATAACGAGTTAAACCAAAACATGAGTTAAAAAAAAGTTAGAACTCACTCTCAGTTGGCTAGAGACTCGTGGTGATAACGTGTTATAAAATCAAGCTCATAAGAATATAATCATAAAGAGAAGAAGACAAGAGAAGTAGATAGAAGAAGAGGAATTTTCTTCTTATTCAAGTGTATGTAAGTCTCATCTATATATCATACAATAGTGAATGAACAACCCTGTTTATAGAGTGAGAAATCACTCTAAAAGTCACCATATTAAGTATCATAATAAATAGATACATTCTTATCCAAAAAGGTTCATGAAACCTAGTGAATATGGATGGTTGTTCATATACCAACTTTATGGACTATCCACTCATTCAATGGATTTATAACAAGTTTCATTTGTTATGGAGGCTGTTATTTTTGTAAGGAAATTTTTTAAAATATCAATATTTTAATAAATTTTTAATATTTATTAAAAATGTCAATATTTTAGTTTGTAATCTATCTGATTTATCTTTTCATTAATTGTTTTAATTGAAAGAATACAATTATTTAATAACAAAAAGGAGTAATTTAAAGGAGAGAATATTTGTAAAAAAGGAATATATGTAGTTAAAATTCTCATCAGCTATACAAATCCAACAATAAACTAAAAACCATCGTCCCCCTTGTTGATCAATCTTCAAATATCAATGTTCAAGTTTTTCTTGATAATACTCAATCTCTAATGAAGTGAATAAGTTTTTGGAATACATAATAGATAGGAAATACATTTTTTGTCATGAATTACAATTTTCTTTAAATACAAATTTTGATTGTTACCATGAATGTAATTTTGTATGTTTTGATGATTGAAATACAAATTTGGTTGGAATTTTAAGAACTTATATATGTTTTTGAAAAGTATACGGACCAGTATAACATGAAAATCATACTGAATATAAGTACATGTATCATACAAATTAGAAATGAATACAATTTAAGAAAGTATACAAGATTCTGAAAAAAAAAATGTAATAACAATGTGAAAGAAATAAATGTATACAAAAATGATTCTTAGAGAACTGCAGATCAATTTAATATACATATTGGAGTGAATACAAACTAATAAAGAAATACAAGTTTCATTATATAAAATACAACATGAAAACTAGAACGAATACGAATACAAGTTTGATGTTCAAGAAGTTGTATTTCCTCAATTTGATCTTCATCAAGTTTTTCGATTTCGCTGCTGGTAGATGAAGTACCTATAATTTTTCTTTTGCTGGTGATGTTCATATTTCAAACTGGGGAAAGATTTTGCATACGGATAGGATCATGTAGATGCTTAGATCTGCTCTCTTCGGCCATTTGAACGTCAACTTTTTCATTAGCATCTTCAGCACCCATAACTCTTCTTCTTTTTGGACAGCTCTATACCGCATGGTGAAGAACACATGAGAGAGAGAAAAGAGAGATTTTGCATAGTGAAGAACGTGTGAGAGAGAGGAAAGTTGATAATAAAGTCCTTTTTTACTTTTTTTTCAGCGTGATAGTGGAGTCAAAATGGACTCAAATATGGGCTTGATTTGAAAAATAAAAGGAAAGAAAATTAATTATATTAGAATACATTTTATTTACATAAATATTGACATTTTTAATAATAATTTTAAAGTGTAGATGTTTTTAATATTTATATTAGGAAATTTGACTGGTTTACTAATTTTTCCTTCTTTTTATATTTATTCTTGTTTGTATATTTCACTTGTGAATATAGAAATAAGGTAAGTATATACTAGGAATTTTTTAAAACACTCAGTTTGTATATTTCACTTGCCAATATATGAATAGGATAATTTATTATGAATTTTTCATAAATCGAACTGGATTTATACAGTTAGAAATTGAATTATACAATTTCTGATTTTAAAATCAGGCAAATAACAAGAATCGAAAAAAAGTATAGTCGCGAATTATAATTTTTGTAAATTGTAGATATAGTACCTAACTAGAGATCCACGTGACAATAGATATACATGGCGGTCTATATAATAATTCAGAGAAAATTAAAAGTGAGAAAGTAAGTAGTAGCTTGTAAACCTCCAAGTTTTGCCGAACAAATTTTTCATGTATCTCATCCTATCGCTTTTTGTATCACTGAATTTAATACATTCCCACAACATCATCAACAAAAATCATGAATTCATATGAATCATTCAAAATATATGATAAAGAAAAGTTTTTGATAATTTCTTGAGCTAGAATTGCTCGTGTAAATCAGAGATGTAAGAGATACATTTTCAAATTGAGTTGTGAACAAGCAATTAGGCAAGCACAACTAAGGGGTGTATAGAACAAAGTAGAAAAAAAATATAGGTTCAAGATTCTTAACCTGATAGTTAACTGTACAACCAATGAATTTAAATTGAGCAACAATTCAGCAACACAACACCCAAAACAAAGGAAAAATACAAGGAAGAAAGTGATGATAAACTAAGAAGTGGAAAGGAAGAAAGGGAAAAATAAATAATGTAGAGAAGGAGAAGCGAAGAGCATGTAAGGAGTTCCTTAAGAAGGAGCAAATAAGTACAAGTGTGAAATGAATGGGCTCCTAAATCATATGAAGCAATATTATACAGTGAAAATGACGAAAATACCCCGTGGCCCTAAACTTCTCTATCCTCATATATTATGCAAGTCTGCAAATCCTTTAGGTAAAAGTTCTCGTCCAAATATCCCAACCCATGTTCGTGTTATTATTAATATAATTGTTATTATTATTATATGTAGTTATAGGAGAAACTCAAACTTACACAGGTCGCACAGTGATAATCAAAAACTTGTTGGCCAATCACGTGAGTTGTAGACATTAGTATATGATCTCTTAATACTCATGTAGTGATTGGTTTTTTTTTACTTAATTAGTTTTACAAATTATATGTTGTATAGATTGCATAGAATTGCAGATTAGAGAATGTCATCGATTCTATTGAACATGTAATTTTAGTAGTTTGTAATGATTCAAGTTCTAACATATTGTGATGGGTAATTAAATATAAGGTGTAGTATATTATATGAATTACATTAAAGTTATGCTAATGGGAGGAATTAAGACTTACCCTTAGGTTTGAACTTTAGAACTTGATGATAGAATTAGGGAGTTTTTGGGTCTAGGCTAGACATAGAATAATATGAGTGGTTATAGGCTTGTTAACTTAATAATTATGTATATATACTTGATAGATTGGAAGGTTCGGAAGCATTGAGGATAGAAAAAACATTGGAGAAGTAGTTTCTTGACTTTGATTCTTCGGTGTAGGTAGGTTATGGTTTATTATATTTAATAAATAGACTCTTAATAGTGGTTGATATGCATTGAATGATATTATGAAGTTTTCTATGTACTTGATTGTATGATTGTGTAGTTAGGTTGTGTGGTTTGTGATTGGTCTAAAATCATGAATTGAAAAGTGGTGATAAATAAATAATAAATTAACAGTATTCTTAGATTGGATTGTCACGTTCTGACACAGTATTATTGAATCAGAGTGTCATGTTCCGACACATTATTATTGGATCAGAATGTTACGTTCCGACACGGTACTATTGGATCGGAGTGTCACGTTCCCACCGATATTCTTGGGTCAGAGTGTCATGCTCTGACATGGTATAATTAGATTGGAGTGTCACATTCTGACACGGTATAATTTAATCAGAGTTTCACGTTCTGACACAATATCATGGATCGGAGTGTCACATTTCGACATGGTATAATTGGATCGGAGTGTCATGTTTCGACACGGTATAATTGTATCAGAGTGTCATGTTTCGATATGGTAATATTGCAAAGAACCATTTCCCAAATGAGCGTGGTGTGGAGGCATGAATCCCCATATATGTGCTGGATATTATGATTGATTGTGTTCTAATTCCGTTGTCACTTGTTCATGTTGTTTGTTGCTTGTCACTGTTAAGTGTCATAGTTGGCTTTCTACTATTATTCATTGCAATTTCTATTTTGGGTTGGCCGGTGATATCTATATAGTACATGTTGCCCCGTACTGAGCCTTACTTTTGTTTTTCTTTGTTTCCTTTTATGGAATGTGGTGAGGGCACCATCGACTTTGAGTCGCCCTCAGCTCTAGCCAATCTCAGCATATCAGGTTCAAGGGTGAGCTATTCATTCAAGCTTGTGTTGGATTCTCTCGGTCATGACATGATGTCCTTATTTTTCGGACATATACTATTTTATTCATTTATTTTTGTGTCTATAATATTCTTAGACATAGTATTTGAAGATTAGATGTCCTTGACGTGATGACTTTCAGGTTTTTGGAATGATATAGAGTAAACTATAATAATTTTGTGTTTCTTACAGTAATACGATTTAAGCTTCCGTATTATGATTAGTATTTTGTAAGATGAATGATGAATATAAGTTGGGATTGAATTCGTTGGTTCCCCACCTAGAAGTTTAAGTGTGAGTGCCACTCACGACTCAATTTGGACATATACTAGTTTATTCATTTATTTTGGTGTCTGTAATATTCTTAGACTTAGTACTTAGTGATTAGATGTCCTTGAAGTGATGACTTTCAGGTTTTGGGAATAACATAAAGTAGACTATGATAATTTGCATTTCTTACACTAATAAGATTTAAGCTTCTGCATTATGATTAGTATTTTTTAAGATAAATGATGAATATAAGTTGGGATTAAATTCATTGGTTCGTCCACCTACAAGCTTAAGTATGGGTGACACTCACGACTCGATTTGGGTCGTGACACTTATGGCCTATGGGCCCCTAAATCATCATAAGCTGAAAGCTATGATAATTTGAACTTGACCCAAAACTCACAATTTAAGAGTAACTAGTACAAATCTCAATTTAGTTTTTTCAAAGTCCAAGGTGTTACAATATATCCCCATGGGAACATTCGTCCTCGAATGAGATCACTTTAGGTAGTAAAGGGTGTGAAAAATTTCTAACACCCAACATGAAATTCACATAAGTTAGCATAACAACTTTAAGAGTACCTAGAAAAGAGTCAACAACTTAGTCTTGAACTTCTCCGGAAGCAAAGAGATGTGGGTATCTCTTCTTCATATCCTCCTCAACCTCTCAAGTAGCTTCCTCAACAAATTGATTTCTCCATTGGACTTTAACTAATGCAACTTCCTTGGTTCTCAACTTGCAAACCTGACGATCAAGAATCTTAACGGGTATCTCCTCATAATATATCATGTATTTAATACCAATATTCTTGGTAGGTATACCGAGTGATGGATCACCCATGGATTTCTTTAACATATAAATGTGGAATACCAGATGGACTATTGCTCACTTTGACGGTAGCTCCAACTCATAAGCTACATTCCTAATTCTCTTGGATATCCAATAAGGACCAATATACCGAGGACTAAGTTCCCCCCTTTTGTTAAATCTCATGACACCGTTCATGGGTGAAAACTTTCAAGTAGACCCAATCATCCACCTCAAACTCTAAGTCTCTTGTCCTAACATATAAATAGGATTTCTGATGACTTTGGGTTGTTTTAAGCCTTTCTTGAATGATATTCACTTTCTCCAATGTCTTGATGTACCAAGTCTGGTCCTATTAACCCAGATTCACCAACTTCAAATCAACCAATAGGCGATCCACATCTTCGCCCAGAAGAGCCTCAAAAGGAGCCATCTGGATACTAGAGTGATAGCTAATGTTGTATGAAAACTCTATGGGAGAAAAGTGATCATCACAATTACCTTTGGAATCGATCACACAAGCTCTTAACATATCCTCTAAATTTTGAATCGTGCACTCTACTTGACCATAATTTTTAAGGATGGAAAGTAGTGCTCAAATTTACCTTTCGAACCCAAACATTTATAGTAAGACTTCCAAAATGATGTGGTGAAATGGGCACCTTTATAAGAAATTATAGACGCTGGAATTATATGATGTTTGACTATATCTTGAATATACAACCCGACATAATTTTCTGCCGAATAGGTAGTCTTTACTGGGCCGATTTGGTCATCCAATCTAGAATCACCAAAATTGAATCATGCTACCTACGGAATCCCGAAAAACCAGCAATGAAATCCATATTAATCATCTCCCATTTCCATTCACGAAGATCTATATTCTAAGACATACTACCGGGCCTTTGGTACTCTACCTTGACTTGTTGACAAATTGGTCACTTAGCAACAAACTCTGCTGTACACCTATTCATGCTACTCCACCATTAGACTTCCATCAAGTCACGATACATTTTTTTGGAACCAGAATGGATTGGATATCTGTAACTATGAGCTACCTCCATGATCGTTTATTGGAGTTCATCCACCTTGGGTACACACAATCTACCTTGATTCCTCAACACATAGATTAATGTCTCAAATACACCTCATCTGATTCTATGTGTAGACGATCATTAACTAGTAATAAAACCCAAAGAAAAGTTGGGGTCGAACCCACATGGAGTGGTACATGTTCAAATTTAGTTGCAAACTTATAAAAGTGGTCTATTCAGTTATATGAATGTAAATTATCGAAAACATGTAAATAAGTCTAAGGGTGTGACAACAAATGTATGATGGAGGGTTTGAATTGTCAATTGTCAGCTACAACACATCCAAACACAAGGGAAATAACAATATATAGATGAATTCTCGGGATGTGATCAATTATAGGGTAATTTTACTATACGGGTAATTGAAATTACTAACAACTTGCTAAACATCAGTGGGTAGGTTAGACTATAGGTTTAATAGTTTTCTCTAAAATAACTACCACGATTCAATTGATTTCTTTTAACATCAACAAGCTTAGTAATGTGAGGCCAAAAATATAGATTTAATTATTATATGCCTCATATTTATTATTTTTATTTTTTCTTTTTGTGCATAAATTTCATGGATTGTACTAAATAGTGTATTTTATTTGTAGGAATAAATTGGTGCAAAATTGAAGAAGTTTGAAGCTAAAACGAATTAAATATGAAAGCTTGAAGAAGGAAATCAAACAGACAACTTCATGGATTAAAATTTATAAAATAATATATATGTTAGAATTTTAATTGAACTTCACCCTGCCCACGTGTCAGGCAACAACATCAAAGGATCGTAACAAGAGTTTGAGGCGGCGAACGCTGGTTTGGAAGTGGAATTTGGTTTGATTTTGGATTCCTAATTTGTTTTAGACTCAATTATTTTTTTAGGATTTACTATATCTATAAATAGTCCATACAAAAAATTATTGGAGGGAAGAATTAGAGAGAAGGAAATCTAGAGGAGGTATTTTGGAAGAGAAAGTCGTCAATACTTTTTAGGGTTCTTTTCTTCTTCTTGTTTTCTTAGAGATTAGTAGCTAAAGCCCTAATTCTGGGTCTGTAGCTACGGATTGAATGTTGATTATTAGTGACGTTTTGAATTAACTTTTTGGTTGTCATTATAAGTTACTTCAATATTCTTGTTGTAGTATATCGTGCCTGATCACCATGAGATAAATCTATTCTCTAATTTTAAAATCGAGAGAGGAGAGGTTAGATAGACAAGAGAATATAGAGAGCTCGATCGACCCATTAGATTGAGGTGATTTGTGTTTAGGAGTGACGCCCGGACGAACAACTTGCTTGGTTACGAAATAGGATGAAATATAAATGCTCGCCAATTAGTTTACTTATCCCCACTCAACGATGCAGTTAGGTATCTAATTGGAGTAGGCGACGAGAGGTGTATAGCTCGACTCATACATTTAACCTTATAAACCAGTAACTTGACAACTAAAATTAGTGCTAAGCCAAAAGTATGATACATGAAATTCAATATTTGCTGCAGCTCTGGGATTCTTCAACAATTTATTTTTTTATTTTTGCATTCTTTTTCTTTGGCACTCTTAACAAATAATTAGACTAGTATATTTAGTAAAACTAGTTAATTGACAAGTCCTCTGGGATCAATAATCTGGTTCTTTTAAGCGCCACTATATTACTTCCGCGACCACGTGCACTTGTATGTGCAATTGAGAGAAACAAGTTTTTGGCCCCGCTGTCGGGGACTTAGAAATTAATTGTTTTTCTAGGTTATACTTTTAATTTTTTTCATTTATTTTTGTATATTAAAAAATAAAAATAAATACATAAATAACTCCCTGTTTTATTTTATTAGTGTTACTTTTTTCCCTTTTTATATTGTTTTTTTTTTGCAGTTTTGGAGAATTCTGAGTATCCGAAATTTGAAGCGAAGGAGCATGTTAGAGCTTAAGTGTGGGTGTGTACGACCCTTGATGAAAATTGAGAGAACATGCTACTAGTTAGGCCTAAAGGCCTGAAGGAGTTTTCTTAACCTTGTTTTAAATTTTATTTGATGCTTTTGGGATATAACATCTTTTTAAATGTGGGGGTGGAGGAATGAATTCCTAGTTTTTATTGTTTTATTGAGTCTTTTTTTTAGGATGGGTTCCTTGGCTTTTGTTTTTGGTTCTTTTCCTGAGGATAATCCCTTTTGAACCGAGTCTTTTATTTTTATTTTTTTTAGAAATAAGTAACTTTTTTATTTTTGAGAGAAAAGAAAGACACTTTTGAGTGGTGGGATACTTGCTATTTGGGTCTAGTTTTTGAGTAGTACTTTCTTGTGAATGCTTGATTAAAAAAAATGCAAACTTTTTGACACCTAAGTTCATGGTTATGACTTTGTATAAAACTTATTTTATTTTGTAGTTTGTTGTGATCCTGTTTCTCTTAGAAGTGAAATTGATACATCTTGATTGATACTTCTGCCATGTGTGGTGAGATTTTATTTATTCCATGTTTTGCATCATAGTCTAGAACTTGCTCTGCATGTTATTGAAGCGAAATAAAAATCGATGTTTTGTGTAGGAGATGATAATAAGCTTTCTTTGATTTGTATGATAATTTTAGCCTTTTCGGATATTATATCACTAGTTAGCCTTTTTGAGTCTGTAGCCTTTTATTGGTAGCCATATTTTTCCCTCGACTATTTTGTTGAATCCCTAGTTTTTGAACCTTACTTGCTTGAGCATTATAGCATAGATTATCCTAACTATCAATGCTTAGAAAAAGGGATGGATATGGTTGACTTAAAAGGTAATCAATTATAGCTACAAAGTGCTTAAAAGCCCTCTTTGAAAGAATGTGATGTGAAAAAAAAGGAAACGAAAAAAAAGTTACCTTGAGGATTGCCCCTGTCCTTCCAAGGACATCGTGCACTTTAACACATATAAAATACGTAGGTTGGGGGTGGCTATTATGAAGGAAACTTAAAAAAAATGGTCGAAACATTCTTGAGATGATGAGAATTACTTGTGAAATAATTATTGAAGAGAGGGCTGAAAATATAGAGAAGAAAATAATGGGTCATGAAGTCTTAAAGTGCAAAGTGCTTAAGAAGTGTAAGTCATCATTATATAGTTTTTCTACTCGTCCCTAGCCTACATTACAACCCGTTAAAGTCCTACTTGATTCTATTCAAGCATGCTTAAATTAGTGGAGATGTACATAATGGGCAAGCATATGGTTCTTTGTGCATACATGTGAATTTTATTTGTGAGTGTGAGAGTTGTTCTTTGATGCTAAGTCCTTAATTGATATTCAATCTTTTAAATTGAGTGTGTGGACTATTTCTTTTTGTGAGGGCATTTGTTTCATGATAGATAGGTGAATTTATTAGCTTTCTTTGGTGGAAATAGGTGAGCTAGCTTGAATTTGATGAGTTTAAACTCTTCCTTGAGGTTAGGAGGTTAAAGATTTGTTGTTTATTTAGATGTCTTGCATAATGATTGAGAAGTCTACCTGATGTTTTGAAATTGATATATGACCTAATTGTTTGTATTAACCAAAGTGATGACATTCCTATATTGATTTATTGAGATGAGCTTTAATGTTGCTCGAGGACGAACAAAAGTTTAAGTGTGGGGTAGTGATGTGAGGCCAAAAATATATATTTAATTATTATTTGCCTTATATTTATTATTTATATTTGTCATTTTTGAGCATGAATTTCATGGATTGTACTTAATAATGTATTTTATTTGTAGGAATAAATTGGTGCAAAATTAAAGAAGTTTGAAGCTAAACGAATTAAATATGAAAGGTTGAAGAAGGAAATCAAGCAGACAACTTAATGGATTAAAATTTATAAAATAATATATATGTTAGAATTCTAATTGATCTTCACATGCGCTCACGTGTCAGGCAACAACATCAAAGGACCGTAACAAGAGTTTGAGGCGACGAACGCTAGTTTGAAAGTGGAATTTGGTTTGATTTTAGATTCCTAATTTTTTTGGACTCAATTATTTAATTTAGGGTTTACTATATCTATAAATAGTCCATACAAGTAATTATTGGAGGGGAAAATTAGAGAGGAGGAATCTAGAGGAGGTATTTTGAAAGAGAAAGTCGGCAATACTTTTTAGGGTTCTTTTATTTTTCTTGTTTTCTTAGGGATTAGAAGCTAAAACCCATGTTTTGGGATGTAGCTACGGATTGAATATTGATTATTAGTGGCATTTTGAATTAACTTTTTGGTTGTAATTACAAGCTAATTCAATATTCTTGTTTTAGTATTTCGTGCCTGATCACTATGAGATAAATCTATTGTCTAATTTTAAAATCGAAAGATGAGAGGTAAGATAGACTAGAGAATATAGAGATCTCGATCGACCCATTAGATTGAGGTAATTAGTGTTTAGGAGTGACGCCCGCACGAATAACTTGCTTGGTTACGAAATAGCATGAAATATAAATACTCGCCAATTAGTTTACTTATCCCCGCTCAACGATGTAGTTAGGTATCTAATTGAAGTAGGCGACGAGAGGTGTGTAGCCTGACTCATACAATTAACCCTATAAACCAGTAACTTGACAACTAAAAGATTAGTTCTAAGCCAAAAAAAGTACATGAAATCCAATATATGCTGCAACCCTGGGATTTTTCAACAATTTATTATTTTATTTTTGTATTCTTTTTCTTTGGATCTCTTAAATAAATAATTAGACTACTCTAATTTAGTAAAAATATTTAATTTACAAGTACTTTGGGATCGATAATCTGGTTCTTTTAAGAGCCACTACATTACTTGTGCGACCACGTACACTTGCATGTGCAATTGAGAGCAACACTTAACTATAAGAACAATCTAAAACCCTAATTCATCTACTCTTTCGAGATAGATAGGTAGAATTAAGTTTAGGATTTAATCTTTCTAGCTAAGCCAATATCAACATAATAACTATAATCGTCAAGTGAAATATTTGATTCTAAAACCTTTTTCTGAAGCAAGCTCAGAAATTCTAAGTTTGAATTGCATTTGAAACTACAATTCTTAGATTATAACACAATTATCAATTAAACCCACTTCAATTATGTATTTAAGTTAGTAAATAACAATACCTCTAAGACAATTCAACTCATAATCACATGATCACACCCCAAGAATTAGAGATTTAGCTAAACATAAAAAAAAGACAAAAATAATTACCAATTTGATTAGCCATTAGTTGGGTAAGAGTCTCCAAGCCTTTTCAATGTTCCAAAATGGTTAAATTCAATCACCCAATTCCAAATCCTCACAATTAAGCTTAGTACAATAGGGATGGAAAAACTCAAAGAACCTCTAACTCTCAAACTTGGGGGGGGGGGGGG
>NC_028641.1:54550819-54578847 GCF_001406875.1 Solanum pennellii | reverse complement strand
GGGGGGGGGGGGGCAGAACTCCTCATTTTTCCTTTTGAATTCCAATTTATAGTTACCCACCTTTTGGACGGAATGTCTATTTGGTGGATTAAGTCGCGCCTCACTGAGTGGTTCAGTGATGCTCCTTTTGTATCCTTCCATCGCTACATTGCATTGGTCATTAACCTCCTAAGTTTTGTAACTTTGGGAGTTCCAACTTATTGTCGCGGAGTCGATCGGTGATTTGTCGACTGCCCAATTCTGTTGCCAACTTGGTTTTTCCCCAAGGCTGGCACGCTAGAACTTTGGTCAAACTAAAGAGACACTCGGTGGTTTACTGAGTTGTCTTGGAGATCACCTGGATCACTTTTCTCACTTCTTTAGCTTATTTGTTCATTTTGTCTGGTGGTGTACTTGCGTTGCTCTTTTACCTTTAGTTCTGCAAATTAACACCTTAACATCAATTTAGAGCATAAATTAGGCATTTGAGGACACTTATATTATCGAAACAAATCCCCAAATGAGGCAAATTCTCGAAATCATCGCACACCATCTCCTCCTGGTTCAAAAGCCATCACTTTCTACTTATGAACATTTTCCTTCAATTCAAGAAAGACAAGGTCTTGGTCTTGTTTCTCTTTCACTTCATACCCTAGCAATTATTTAGCCTCATTCATCACAACCACTCCACTTTCATTGGAATCTAGTGACCAAACTCCACAATCGTGCAAGTCTATGCAGATCCCTGTCTAGTTCTTTCTTTCCTTCCTCAATATGGGTAGTACTACCCATAGAGAGCCTGCTCAACGCATCAACAACAACATTAGACTTACATAAGTGATAAAGGATACTCATGTCATTATCCTTGAGCAACTCTAAACACTTTATCTATTCAATTCCGCATTTGGAAGGATTTTTCTATCATCGGTCTTTCCTTCAAAGATTAAGTTCTTTTTTAAATAAACATGCTCGAGACTTTTGTGATCAGTGAACATATCTACATGAACACTATTAAGATAGTGATGCCATATTTTCAATGCAAATACTACAATAACAAAGTCTAGATCATGAGTTGGGTAACTCTTCTCGTGAACCTTAGGCATAGGCTATAACCTTTGAATTTTGCATGAATGCACAACCACTACAACAATTAACTGTATATCTTGGGATAATTCTTCTCGTGAACCTTACGATGTTTGGAGGCATATATTATAGCCTTTTAATTTTGCATCGATACGCAACCAAGCATAACTCTGGATGCATCACAATACTTAGCAAAGCCTTGTGTACCCTCTGATAGGGTCAATATTGAGGCAATAGTTCACCGGTTTTTCAATTCCTGAAAGATTTCCTCACAAGCTTCTTACTATTGAAAATTTTTTGTCTTCTGAGTTAACTTTGTCAATGAGGAAGAAATAGAGGGACGTCCCTCGACAAACTTTCTATAGTAACTAGCCAACCCTAAGAAACTCTTTATAACAGTTGGAGATGTGGATTTGGGACAATTCTACACTGCTTCAATCTTCTGAGTGTCTACTAGAATCCTTACTCTAGATACAATTTTGCCTAAGAACGGGACAAACTCAATCCAAAACTCACACATGGAAAACTTGGCATACAATTTTCTGTCATTGAGAGTTTGGAGAACTATTATGAGATGACTAGCATGATCCTCCTCAATCCTCAAAGAAATCAGAATGCCATCACTAGATACGATAACAAACATGTCAAGATAAGGCTTAAATACTCTATTCATCAGGTCTATGATAGATGCAACAACATTAGTCAACCCAAAAGACATAACAAGAAACTCATAATTACCATAACGGGTGCTGAATGGTGTCTTCGGGATGTCACTTTCTCTTACTCTCAATTGATGATAGCCCGATCTAAGGTCTATCTCAGAAAAGCACGTGGCACCCTAAGGTTGATAAAAAAAAATCCCCAATTCTTGGAAGAGGATACTTATTCTTTTAGTGACCTTGTTCAACTGACGGTAATCAATATACATCCTAAGGGAACCATCTTTCTTCCTCACAAATAAGACCGGAGCGCCCCAAAGGTGAGACACCAGTTCAAATAAAACCTTTATCAATAAGATCTCTCAATTGCTCTTTTAACTCTTTTAATCAACTGAAGCTATTCTATATGGTGAATAGAAATATGTTAAGTATTAGGAAGAATATCTATGCCAAAGTTGATTTCTCTCTGGAGGTTCTCTGAGAAGATCATTTGGAAAGACCTATGGAAACTCACTCACAATTGAAACTGATTAAATAAGCGATGTATCAACACTAGATTCATTAAATCATACTAAGTGATAGATGCACCCTTATAAACTAACTTTCTGGACTTAAGGTACGAAATGAAATGACCCTTATTCACTATTGGACTACTCCTCCACTCAATATCATACTCATTAAGAAACTAGAACATAGATACTTGAGTTCTAGAATCAAACGAGGCATAACAAACATGAAACTAGTCCATACCTAGAATAACATCAAAGTCTACCACATATAACTTGACTTAGTAAGTCATGGTGTCCTTGTGATTGACAAAGATGGTACAATCACGATAAAATCTCTCGATTATAATAGACTTACCAGTTGGTGGAAATAATGAAGGGATTAAGAAGCCACTCAAGAAAAATATCAAACCTTATAGCAACATATAGAGTCACAAAAGATATACTCACACTTGGATAATTGATAGAATACACACAGTTTTCTCCTCCACCTGTCCCTGAAGTAACACCTCTAGGTGCATTTCTATCTGCCATAGCCGCTGAAGAAGATTGGGCTTTATTGCCTACATTACCATTTCCTTCCCTATTTTTAGGGCACTCTCTCATAAAGTGACCTATCTGGCCACATTCAAACCATCTAGTAGAGTCATCACGAACGCTCCTAGGTGGTTTCTACCACACCTAGCACAATATGAGTCCAATTTCATCCTTATGCCACACTACTCTGAAACTGAGAAGGTCAAGATTTGAAGTCCTGCAAATTTTGATATCCGAAATTACCTTTGTTCTTTGGTGCAGTCACAGTAGCAGATGATGGTGACGTCCAGTTGGCCTTTGCTAAAAAGATGACCAGTTTACATTACTGTCCTTTTACTGTTTGGACTCATTACTCGTTCTCTTAGCCTTCTTGCTGTAGAACTCTTCCCTGTCCTCAACCTGGTGTTGACACCAAATTTTGGTCTGACATTTCTAAAGTTAATAATTTCAAGAATTTTTTCTTTAAATAGTTCAAAATACATGTTTTGCCATTTTAATGCCATTTGTTGATAATTATCCTTACTCCCAAAGCATTAAGATTTTTATCGGTTAGTTCTGTTGATATTATTTTTTCACAGTCGCTTGAATTCATTCAAATACTTGTTCATTTTTCATAAAATCATTATTTCTGTTAAATTGCATTTTTACATGTCATTGGTTACATTCATTGGATTTTTCATATTCATTTTATGTGTTACATTTGTTAATATTCATTCTATCTATTATATTTGTAAATATCCATTTTGATATTTTGCGCAATCAAGAAATTCATTCAAATGTGGAGAAGATTTCATACACAAATATTTATTGACTAGTGATTTTTGACCACCATTTTAATATAGTGGTATTGTAGTAATGGTGGTTTTCAATTCCCTATTTAAAGAAAAGTTCGTTCATTAGGTTAAAGGGTGGTTGAATATTTTTAGGTTAGGGTTAGGAATTTTCAGATTTTTATTCACAAAGGTTCCCCTTTTCATTATTTTCCGATCACCACCACCCCGGATTACGATCAAGCTCTGACATACCCAATCCTAATATTTTCCCTTCTTGTTTCTTCACCAGAAAACAGTAGCTAGAAACAAGACCAAAACCCCATATTTGTTCTCCAACAGGACCCAACCACCATCCCCAAACCCCACCGGAAAACACAATACGCCACCATTCCTAATATCCACTAAACCACGGCAAAAACCCTTAACGGCTCCCAAAACCCCATTTCCATTTGCCACATTTTCCGTAGGGGTGGGCAAAAATTCCAAAAAAATGGAACACCGAACCTGACCAAATATTTTTTGATTTTCGGTTATGGTTTTTTGGTTTTTCGATTCAATATCGGTTCACATTTTTTGTTAGTTCTATTTTTCGATTCAATTTCCGGTAACACAATTATTGTATTTCAATTTTTCGAATTAACCAAAATTTATTCATTATTATTTTAGATATTATTTAATTATTAATATTATATTATATATTTTCTAATTTTTACTGATTATTGGTCAGCATCCCTTAGGTTTTATTTTTTACTTTACCTTTTTACTTTCATTCCAAATTTCAATCCAGCCGCTGCACCTCCTCTTCCAACTCCAAGTTGCAGGCATAATGTTCGTTTCAATTTTTAATTTTCGTTCCTATTTTTTGTGTGTTTTCTACTTTTTCTTTCAAAATCTTAGGCTCCAACAATTCGCAGCATTCGCCCGTCGGCTAGTGTTATTTGCATCTCAGTAAACGACGTCCACCTAACACGATCTATTACCTAGAGTACTACATCATCACAAATCAAATTTAATAAACCTAACCGAACCAAACCATATTGCAAAAAACTGAACCAAATTAATTCGGTTCGGTACAACAAATTCATTAACCATAACCAAAAAAACCGAAGAAAAATCGAACCAACCGAACTACCGAATGCCCACCCCTAATTTTTTGCCAAAACAAGCTCCGAACGAGCTCACCACATCACCTCCATACCCCTCTTCACTGCCTTTAGTGAACCAAACCCACCTCCGTTTCTTTTTCCTATCTTGAGTTTTGCCATTTTTGGCATGATTTGGTCGGAAAACTCTCTCTACCACCAACCTCCATCAACCCCCGATAGGTCTGCATACACCACTAGATCTCCACTAGTTCAACACCCATTTTTTGACTAAACATCAGATCCAGATTCCCCATATTTTCCAACAAATGAAACCAATCTACGCCTGACGCCATTTCCGGCAAAACAAGACCCAAAACTCCACCAGTAACTGAGCAATACCAAATTCAAAAACCATTTTCACTCTCGGATTTTGTATTCGTTGGAACCAACCAGTCCTCATCCCTTCTCCCCTTTACCTTTGTTCTCTTGTTTTGCAGGTATTTCTTGATGTTCTAACAAGCTCCCACTCCAGCTCCGGCGTGGCTCTATTGCCGGTAAACCACAACAAGTTATCCAGATTTTGCACCAACAAAGCTCTCTTACCATTGGAGAAAATCACCAGTGCTAACAAATTGTTGCGTAGTCACAAACTCAGGTGATATCTTTGTCTCCAACAAGCTTTGCAATTTGTTTTTTATTTAACTTTACTTTGATATTTCCAGAGATATGAGTCTTTTGTTCATTTGGTTTATTTATTTATTTTAGTTATAATGGTCGATTTTCGTTTGTTCCATTTATCTTAGTTGCTTTATTTTTAATTTTGTTATTTTTTAATTATAGTTTTTTTATTTTGGTTTTGTTTGGTTATATTTTTGTCTTGTCTACTACTTTAATTATTCCGCCACTTGTCACATTAAATGTTGTTATTATTTTGGTTGTTCTTTGTTTTTGTATAGTTTTGGTCAATATATGGATACTGCTCATATATTTTCTATTGATATTTTCTTCAATTAATGTTATATTGTTTTATATTTGATTATTGTTTATATGATTATGTTTTATATTTAAGTTATTATATTGTAGGATTTGGCTGTTATTATTGTTTCTTAGTTAGATTTGGCCAATGAAAAAAAATTCGTTGATTTCCAAGGCCTTCCATGTTAATAAGACGAATTTTTATTTATAAGTTATTATTTAATTTATTTGTTTTTGTTCATATTTGTTTATTACTAACACTTTTATTAAGTGTCTTTACTTATATACGAAGTTGCTTCTCATTGAAGTTATTCTAAGGAAATTCGAATTACATTCTTTATTAATTATCCTATATATATTGATGTTTGGCAAACCTTAGGTCGTTTTTTATATTCTTGTTCTATTTTATTACTGGTATATATCATATCTTTATTATACTTGTATACTATTGCTATCTCCTCAATTTGAAAAAATGAACTCAGTCAGGACCCATATTTGTGGATTTCGAAAGATGCCTAACCTAAAATCTTTTGGTTTTGTATACATTTTCTTTAAGCTAATTAATTGGTTATCTAGTTTTTCTAATATTAGGTGGCAACTCCCTTTAAATCCCTTTTACCCTTTCTTAAAAATTCATTTTACCTCTTTTAAAATTGAGTCAATGAGACGTTGTGCCCTCTCAAAGGGATGTTAACACTTGCTGCACATGGATCATGAGTGTAACACCCGTAAAATTAATAGGTGAAACTAGAGGCTTACGTAAGAATTTTAGAATTTAATGTGTGAACTAGTAGCCTAACTTGGAGTCCAATGTTAAGGTTAAAGTCGTAAATAACCTTCGGTACTCAATAGGGTTGTTTGGTGTTAAACGTCAAGGTACGATCCCCCAAGGACCAACTAATGGTCCTTGATGGGGACCCTAACATTTGTCCCCAAAACAATGTCTACGTACATTGTCCACGCAAGGGACCACGATAGGTGGAAGGATCCAATTCCCGTGGAAGCCATTGTGGAACCTTGACTTAGCCATGAAGGCAAAGATCATGTTCCACATGAGGCTTCATAAGGCGTGAAGGCCTTTATTGCCCATGGAAGGTACTCGTGGACCAATGCCTTAGTCATTTGGGAGAGGAGGCAGTTCACATGAGGGATTCACGAGGCGAGGAGTCCACTGTCCGTGAAGAACTCTCATGAACATTACCTTAGACATTTTGATGAGGAGGCAGTCCATGTGAGGGATTCACGAGGCGTGGAGGAGTAAACTACCCGTGAAGATCTCTCACAAACATTTCCTTAGCCATCTAGGCGACAAGGCAAGTCCATATGAGGGTTCACGTGGTGTGGAAGACTCCACTGTCTAAGAAGATCCCTTGTGAAATATCTACAAAATCCAATGGAACAATTCCACGTGAGGGACCCCGACATGTGGAGCATTCCACTTCCCGTGAAGACCCTTGTGGACTTTGCCTTAGGCGTGGGGAAATCCACTTGGGTAAGCGGTAATTTCACAATTTCCAATTATTAGTCCAATTAAATTGGGTATATTTTATAATATTCCTACATAACTATGTAATATATTTTAAGTTAAATTACACCCAAACTAAATCATTTTCACAACACCGAAATCAAAATCAAAATTTCATCTTCCTCACAATATTTCTCTCTCTAGAAACCCAAAAAGAAGAAGAGCAAAAGTGAAGCTTGGGCTTGGATAAATCAATGGATTTTCCTCAAATTCTTTGAAGATTCATCATCAAGGTATGATAGTTTTCACCCATGGTTAGCCACCACCTATGGAGTCCTTTCAAAATCTTCAATATCAAATCTAGAAATCCCCCAAAGCTAAGGTTTTCAGTCTAAGTCAGGGTTTCTCTTGTAAAATGATTTCAATGTTTTAATTGTTCTATATTATGATGGAATTGATGAATTACCACTGTTTTCATGATGAATTATCCAAGAATCCATGAATTTACCTATTTTCCCATATTGGATCTCAAACTGTGGGTGTGAATCAATGTTAGTAGAATATGATGGAATTATGAATGTGATGTTAAGTTATTATATATTTTCAATGAAGTAAAGTAATTATAGAGATATTTATGACTCATGATCCATAATCCTTGAAGGGTAATTTATGAGGATGTTACATGTATATAAGAATTGTGCATAAGCTATAATTCACCTTAAAAGCGAAGATTTTATGGCTATGGTGTAGTTGTGGTATTGATTGAAAGAACCCTATACCCTTAAACATGATTTTACATGAAGTATCTATGACTATTATGATATTTTTGTGTTGATTGAAAGATTATTTTCATGAACACACTATTCACATAATGTGAAAGGTTTACTTACATGTTAATGATTATTCTAAGGTTGAAAGTCCATACTCCGTGATTGAATCTCTTAGGTACTTCATGAATTATGTTGGATAGAGTGTCAAGACACTCTTTCATTCTGGAAAACTTAATTCAAGACAAAACATGCAAATTTTTGGAAGTAATGCTTAGCGTCGAGTGGATATGAAATATGAGGTAGAGGCCTTCCCGTCAATTCAATTGGTCGTGTTTCTGGAAAACTTAATTCAAGACAAAACATGCAAATTTTTGGAAGTAATGCTTAGCGTCGAGTGGATATGAAATATGAGGTAGAGGCCTTCCCGTCAATTCAATTGGTCGTGTTTCTAAAGTTAACCTTGTGAGATGGAAACTCTTCCCATCAATTAAAAAAATTTGGGTTTCTAATAACAATTCCCTATCCCATAACTATGTGCCCACATAGGTCTTTAGATAGTGGATCCACCTAAAAGCAAATACATTTAGTTCTACCTTTGGCAAGTAGGACCTTTTTTTCTGGTGTGGGACATGATACCGGATTCCATGTAGCTCACACAATCCATGTTGGTTAAGCCTATTTTCCCTATATGACAATAATATGAACTATGACAAAAAACATGATTATGGACTATCATTTATGACTTCTCAAAATGCTCTACTTAGTATGAATGGAGGTATGAGACTTCATTCATGCATGTTACAAGTGACCTTGAGAATGGTTGTGGTGTAGTTTCCTTATTCCATGAAGACTTCTAATTTATGCATGAATACATGGATTATTTCTATGAGTAGCTTTCCTTGATATGAGTTAATGAACGTGAATGTTTCTTTGTCTTTGAGTATTGACTATGGATGAGGTAAAGTCATGGCAACCATGACTATAATGATCTAAAGTGGTACTTAGTATTAGATAGGACTATGGGATCTTATCTAAGCATTGCACATATAACATCCTGTAACTCAAATTAGCTATGAATAAGCTAAGAAACTAAAAATAACCACTTTTGGAAAGAAAGGGAAAAATCTGAATAATTTCCTAAGTTATGAAATTGAGTTTTGATTATTTCTAACGGCCATAACTCCTAGTACCAGATGATTTAAAGGTAGTTCTTGATATGGTTGGAAAGTCTTTGGAGAGAGCTTTCGACGCCGCTGAGTTCGTATTTTTGATAATGTATGAGAGAGATATTCTTATATGAAGTTGGGCTGTTGAAGTAAAGAAAGTTCCAATCCAGATTTAAGGAAGGGCAAACTAATCTTTTTATCAATTAATTTCCCATTTTGTCTTAGGAATTTATTTGGGTTAAAAACAATTTTAGTTCAGATTAGAAAATCAAAATCACGCTTAGGGCTTGGAGAAGAGAGAAAAGAAGAACAGAAGAGAGAAAAAGTCAAGGATTTGCCAAGAACACCAAAATAGCGAGTGGAATTTGTCGGGAGTGATCCCTATTAAGGTATGTGAGATCTTTCAGTGTTGGGTCAGTTCAACCACACAACAATCTTGCTTCAATCCTTTGATTTTTGAATTCGTTGAATGAGAATAATGAAGTTCTTGAAAGACATGGTTGAATTCTTGTTGATTGAGTTGTTGAATGCCTATTGTTGCTTTGATTCGCAATTCAGGATTGTTTTTCGAGTTAGATCTAGGGGTTATTTAAGGTACTAATAATCCTAAGGGTTCGGGAAAAGAACTATGGAGGTTTAGGCGATTTAGGATAAGAAAACGAGAGAAGAAAATTATTTAGACACATCTGGGTAGCACCTGGCGCGGCGCGCCCCATTTGTGCTAGAGGCCAAGGGCGGCGCACCTGCCGTGCGCCAAAGTGGTGCCTCAGACGAAATGGTCTGGCGCGGCGCACCCTTAACGTGCCCAAATCGGCATTTTTCGCCAAATTTACATAGTTCAGTTTGATTAAGCCCTTCTATGGTGTTTTAACACTTCATAATAATTCTACCTACTCTAAATGACTTCTAATCATATAGAAATCATCTAGAAATACAAATTTACAACCTTGAATCCATAATCCAAATTCAAGTAAAAGTCAGAGCAAAGTTTAGAGATCTCTTAAAGTTCATTCATGAAGTCTTTTGCAAATACTCTAAACTTGTTTTAAGACTTAAAGGACTAAAAATAAGAAAGAGAAACTGATATTTCCAAAGAGCCTTTGAGCTAGTTTTCAGTTAAAGAGAAATAACTTTCTAAATAAAGCAAGCAAGGAAATTGATATTTTTAAGATAGCCTTTAAGTTTTTGTTTTGAGCACTAATCTCAAACCACAAAATCAATATGTTTTTAAAAAAATAAGAGCTAGTATATTTTGGGAGTAGTATTGAGCACTGATATGGGGGAGAGTTTAGACAACTCACAACCCCCATAAATCATGTAGCCACCATGTGTAGATTAGGGTCATACTTTTTAGATGAATCTTTTCAGTAGACTAGTGGATCCATTACGCAGTTCAGGTCTTATGCCTTTGGCCGGGTATAGAATGCGCTGGTAGCGTGAGGTAGATCGCTGTATCATCACTGTGATGGTTGTCAGTTAGAGAATTCCCACAGAAGTATTGTATATCTATATCAGTTTAATTGTATTTTACATACATATCAAAGTTAGTTGTATCCTTGTATACATTCAGAGTTTACAAGATGTTTTCAAATAATTTTCTTTATATTACACTTGTTTTCAAATTGCTTTATATTGAAATGAGTTAGTTATTCATAAGTTGAGCATAACAAAGGTAAGTGTTTCTCAAGACTTCTTTTATAGCCTATGTTGTTGGAATTTCAACTCGCATACTCTTACATTCAATGTACTGATGCTAGTTGGCCTGCATCATTTCATGATGCACACGTAGGTAACCAGGATCAATATCATCCACGCCTTATTGATCCAATTGAGAACTCAGAGTCATTGGTGAGCCTCCTTGCATACCGGAAGACACATTTATTGCTTTCAATCTTTCTTTTTATAGGATATAGTGGGGTCTGTCCCAACATCCATGTCAATTTTAGAAGGCTTCATAGATAGACTGTTAGTAGTTTAGCAGTGTTTACCTTATCATTCTCATGTTAAAGAATTGGGTTGCCATTTGGCCAAGTTGGATGTTTGAATCTTTAAAACATTCTAGTTATCTTATTATTTGGTTTAGTTCAGTTCTTTGATCATTAATGCATTGATTGTTGTCTTTTCTTGAGTTAAGTAAGCCAAGTGAATGGTATGTTAAAGGCTAGTAATGGTCATTGAGTGCCGTCCATGTCAAGGGTGTAGGCTCGGGGCGTGACAACGCAAGTCTAGCTTAGGGTAACTTATGAGATCGTGTAACTTATATTTCTACACTAATGTGAATGGCGACTCTTAAAATTGATAAAAGCATGGTTATAAATAAAGTGTCCCTTTTTAGCATGTTTTCAATGATTTTATGCATGTCTACCATACTTAGTGCATTTCTGTACTAACCCGTATTTTCTACATTTTTCTATGAGTGTAGGTACCGGTTGTTGAGGTTTTCTTCTCCTTCGTTTGAAAGCTTGGATTGATTCTCTCCTTGCTTTGGTGAATCCTCATTGTTCGAGGACAAGAGTTATTCTTAGTTTATTTCTTTCATTTCCCATTTGAAACTATCGTAAGGGTTGTGACCCTACTATTTTATTTTATTGTAATAGATGGCTTGTGAGACGATTGCTAGACTTCTATGCGACTTCATATAAGACTTCGACTGTAAAAAGTTTTTAATTCTACATAATTTCTCTTACGTTATATTGCTAAGGGCTTGCATGATACCCATTTGGGGTCGAGTACTCTGTGGTACATCTAGGGGGTACCGCTGGGTTTTGACAAACTTGGTAATCAGAGCACAAGGTTTAGAATGATATTAGGATGAAGTTTCATAAGCCACACCTAGTATAGTCTTGTTTATGAGTGTGAAGCGTGCCACATTTATGAATGAGAGGCTATAATATGTTTAGGAAATCTCATTTCTTTCATTACTCTTTAGTTTTGACTTAGAGTTTTAACTCTATAAAGTCATTTCATAACCCTTCCCTTTATCTCCAGTAAATGAATACAAGAACATAAGAATAAGGGAAGAGGAGAATGTTAATGCGGGAGTTTTTTCAAAGTTCCCCAACATCCTAAAGTTACTCAAGATCTTATTGATGAGGGGGCTATGTCAAATGTGGAAATAATGTCAGCACTCCAAATATTGACTTAAGCTGTGACAACTCAAGCACAAGCTATGTCGGATCAAGACTATAGGGATGCTAGCGTCATGTGAACCCTAACGTGAATACGAACACTTTAAGGATAAGAGACTTTGCTAGGATGAACCCCCCCAAAATTTTGTGACTCAAAAGGGGAAGAGGATCATTAAGAGTTTGTGGAAGAGTTCTACACAATACTAGACATCATTGAAGGGACCTCAGTTAAAAAGGCAAAATTACCCACTTATCAACTGAAAGGTGTGGCTCAAATATGGTCTAAACAATGGAAATACAATAGGCCGGTAGGAGCAGGTCCCTTAGAATGGGAAGTTTTCAAATCAATGTTTCTTGCTATATACTGTCCCTGAGAGTTGATGGAAGCTAAAGTTGAAGAATTTATCAATCTTCGTCAAGGGAATATGAATGTGAAGGACTACTCCCTAAAATTTATTCAATTGACCAAATATGCTCCATATTTTATGCCGAATCTGAGGGATGAGATGAATAGGCTATTGATGAGGGTGTTTGACTTGATTGAGTAATAGTCATTCGTCTCTGTTCCATGATAATATGAATATCTTAAGTCACAGGGTTTATGCAAAACAAATTGAGGAGTTAAGACTTAGGAAGAAGAATAGAGAGGCAAAAAAGGCGAGAACCGGTGATGGGAATTTTTCAAGGGTAAGTCCGTGGGTCAAGTAAGACCAAGGTTGAAGAAAAGATTATTTAACCAAGACCCCTATAGTTCTTCAAAGGGCAACAAAATAGGATGTCTAACCCAAAACCTCAACGAGGTCATTATAAGGAAACAACTACGACAAAACCTACTTGTGCCAAATGTGGAAAGAGGCATGATGACAAGTTCCTAGTCGGCATGGGCATTTTATATGGTTGTGGTACAAGTGGTCATCAATTAAAGTATTTCCCAACACATACAACCAAGGGGAGAGAAGACAAACAAACTCCTCTAAGTAATTCAATCCCCAATACTCAAAAGTAAAACCACTTGTGTGCTTTTTGATCCTTAGATGACCAAGAGAGACCACCAGATGTGCTAACCACTATGTTGAAAGTTTTCCTTATTGATTCTTATGTTTTATTGGACCCCGATACTACTTTGTATTTGTGACACCTTATGTGTCTATGAGGTTTAATGTTTCCCCCGAAGAATTATTAGAACTTTTTTTGGTTTCTATCCGATTGGTGATTCGATGGTGGAAAAAGGGTTTATATAAAAACGTCCCTTTTCCTTGTATCTTAGAGTCACTATTGTTGACTTGGTAAAACTTGACATGCTAGATATTGATGTGATTCTTGGTATGTATTGGTTGCATGCATGTTATGCTTCTATTGATTGTCGAATTCGGGTGGTTAACTCTAATATGCGAAGGAACCTATTTTAGAGTGGAAGAGTGGAAATTCAATGCCTATAGGTTAATTTGTTTCTTGTCTTAAAGATATAAAGATGATATCTAAAGGGTGTGGCTATCATTTTGTTAGGGGGAATGATATTGGATCTAAAACCCCTCATCTAGAGTCAGTTCAGGTTGTAAGTAAGTTACTGGAAGTGTTTCCTCATGATTTACTCGGTATTCCTCCCGAAAGGGAAATAGATTTTTGTATTGACCTTATTCCGGATACACAACCTATATCCATTCAACTTTATATAATGGCTCCAACGGAGTTGAAGGATTTGAAAGAGAAACTTAAGGACTTGCTAGACAAATGCTTTATTCGACCAAACATCTCTCCTTGGGGTGCTCGCTATTTTTCATTAGAAAGAAGGATGAGTCTCTTAGAATATGTTTTGAATAAAGTGAATACGCGACCATTAAGAACAAGCGTCCAATTTTTGAGAATTAATGACTTATTTGACCAACTTCAAGGGCCTAGTTATTTTTCCAAGATAGATTTTTGTTCAAGTTATCACCAATAAAGGGTTAGGGAAGTTGACATCTCAAATACGACTTTTTGAATGAGACATGATCACTATGAGTTCTTAGTTATATCTTGTGGGTTGGCAAACGCTCCGGTGGCATTCATGGATCTTATGAATAGGGTGTTCGGACACTATCTTAACAAGTTTTTCATTGTGTTAATTGATAATATCTTCATATACTCTAGGAGTGAGAAAAAACATGTCAACCATTTGAGGGTGGAATTGCGAGTCCTTAAGGAACATAATTTTTTTTGCAAAATTTTGCAAATGTGAGTTTTGGCTAAGGTTCGTAGCATTCCTTGGTCACATTGTGCCAATAAAGGTATTAAAGTATATCCTAAGAAGACGGATGTGATCAATAATTGGCCTAGACCTCTTACTCCAACCAACATTAGAAGCTTTTTTGGTTTGACCGGTTATTATAGAAGATTTGTCAAGGGATTTTTCTCCATTTCTTCTCTTTTGATGGGTTTGACTCAAAAGAAAGCAAAATTTGTATGGTCCGAAAAGTGTGAGAAAATCTTTTAAGAATTAAAGGATAGACTTATTTCCGCTCCGGTGTTGACCTTACCGGAGGGTACATATGATTTCATGGTGTATTGTGATGCCTCTAGAGTTGGGTTAAGATGTCTGTCCATGCAAAATGGTAAAATGATTAACTATGCTTCGAGGAAACTCAAAGATCATGAAAATAACTACCCGACCCATGATTGTGAATTAGCAGGAGTTGTGTTTGCCTTGAAAATGTCGAGGCACTATCTATATGTGGTGCATGTTGATGTTTTCACCGATCATCAGAGTCTCCATATGTGTTTAGCGAAAAAGACTTGAACCTTTCGCAAAAAAGATAGTTTGAGTTGTTGAAGGACTATGACATGAGTGTCCTTTATTATCCGGGCAAAGCTAATGTAGTAGAGTATGCTCCTATGACATGAGTTTCCTTTATTATCCGGGCAAAGCTAATGTAGTAGAGAATGCTCTAAGTAGATTGTCTATGGGTAGTTTGACTCATATAGAAGATGAAAAGAAGGAATTGGTTCGTGATATGCATTGGCCCGACTATGTGTTCATCTAGATGATTCCACAATGAGTGGTGTCATAGTCATGGTTGCAAATCCTCCTTTGTAATGGATGTTAATGAAAAGAAAGACCTTGATCCTATACTAGTTGAATTGAAAGAGTCGGTACTCTTAAAGTCCGTTGATGCTTTATCCCAAGGGGGAGATGGGATGCTTAGGTACCAAGGTCAATTATGTGTTCCAGATGTTCATGCCTTGACAGAGCTAATTCTAGAAGAGGCTCATGGTTCTAAATATTCTATTCATCCGGGAGCCACCAAGATGTATCGTAATCCATGGGAAGTCTACTAGTGGAATGACATGAAAAGAGATATTGCAAATTTTGTAGCCAAATGTTCGAATTGTCATCAAGTTAAGGCCGAACACCGTAGAACGGGAGGCTTGTCCCAAGATATAAATATTCCCACTTGGAAGTGGGAGGAGGTGAATATGGATTTTACTGTGGGATTTCCTTGTACTCGAAGACAACATAATTTTATTTAGGTCATCATAGACTAGATGACAAAATCATCTTATTGCATTCCTGTCAAGGTTATTTTTTCGGTGGAAGACTATGCCAAATTGTATGTAAAGGAGGTAGTGAAGTTGCATAGTTCCATTATCTATCATTTTGGATTGGAGTACTCAATTTGCTTCACTCTTTTGAAAGGCATTCCAAAAGGGCTTGGTACTAAGTTTAAGCTTAACACGACTTCTCATTCCCAAGCCTATGGGAAGGTGGAACGTACCATACAAACTTTGGAGGATATGTTGAGAGAATGTGTGATATACTTCAAGGGTAATTGTGATGACCATCTACCGTTGATAGAGTTTTCCTTTAAGAATAATTACCACTCAAGTATCATCATGACTCCTTTTGAAGCCTTGTATGGCGGGCGATATAGTCCGGTGGGTTGGTTTGAGGTAGGTGAAATTTCTCTAATTGGTGTCAAATTGGTTTATGAGGACATTAAGAAAGTTTGACTCATTGGGGAGAGGTTAAAGACGACCAAAAGTTGGCAAAATTCTTATGACAATGTCATAAGAAGGGATATAGAATTTAAAGTAAATGACTGGGTCTACTTGAAAATCTCACCTATGAAAGGTGTGATGAGGTTTGGCAAGAAGGAAAAACTTAGTCCCGGTACGTGGGCTCATATCAAACTTTGAAGCGTATTGACAAAGTTGCCTATGAATTAGACTTGCCGAATGAGTTTCATTCCGTTCACCTAGTATTTCATGTTTTTATGCTTTAAAAGTGTAATTGTTACCCAATATCCATTATTGCTCTAGAAGGGTTGGGAGTTGATGAAATCCTTTCCCATGAAAAGGTTCTGGTAGAGATCCTTGACTGACAAGTTAAGATATTGAGAAACAAGAAAGTATCTTGCGTGAAGGTTTTATGGAGAAATCATTTAGTTGAGGGGGCTACTTGGGAGGCCGAGGTCGATATGAAATCCTGTTATCCTCATCTTTTTCCTTCTACTCCTATTCAAGTTTGAGGTGAGTAGTTCCTCTTGAGTTGCTAAGCTTTGGGAGTCATGTTTTATATGTGTTTTTTTTCTTGATTTCCTTTTGATTATGCACGTTCTTAAAAAAAGTCATGTTTGTTTTCATGATTTCCTCATACTTGATGTACATTTTTGTATAATGTTGCATATTTGACTTCATGAGATGGATTGATGAACATGCTTTATTATGTTTTCATGAGATATCATATTGGCTCCTTAATGTTGTGTTGAGTTTGCTTTTGATGGAGAAGGTAGTTCCTTCTACTATTATGTGAAATAATGAGTGTTCATGTATAACAGGTTGATAGATGTATTTCCTACTTCTTTGTGTTGCATCAATTGTGTTGAGCTGGAGTTGATGTTTCCTCCGTAAAGTTGTGCATTCTTTTGATGTCTCATGCATGAAGGGATGCTAATATTGTGTTTTGATTCCATAGGGTGTCTAGATCGTCATTCGAGGGCGAATGTTCCCAAAGGGGAGATACTGTAAGATGTAGAAAATTAGTAGGTGAAACTAGAGCCTAATGTAATAATTTTAGAATTTGATGTGTGAAATAGTAGCCTAACTTGGGGTCTAACATTAAGGTTAAAGTCGTAAATAACCGTTTTCAATTGCTGTATTTTGGGTTAAACGTGAAGGTACAACCCCCCAAAAAGAAACTAAGGGTCATTGAGGGGAACCCTAACATTTGCCCCAAAAATGGTTTCTAAGTACACTGTCTATGGAAGGGACAATAGCAGGCGGAAGGCTCCACTGCCGATGGAAGCCCTCGTGGAACCTTGACTTGGCTGTGTAGGCAAAGGGAATGGTCCATATCAGGCTTCACAGGGTGTGAAAGACTTCACTGCCCCTTGAAGGCCCTGGTGGACCAATGCCTTACCCATTTGGGTGAGGAGGCAGTTCATGTGAGGGGTTCACGAGGTGTGGAGGAGTCCACTGCCCGTGAAGACCCCTCGTGAGCATTTCCTTAGCCATCTAGGCGAGAAGGCAAGTCTACACGAGGGTTCACATGGCATGGAGGACTCCATTGCTGTGAAGAGTCCTCGTGGACCATGCCTCATATCCACAAGACAAAGCACAAGTCCACATGAGGGACCACGACATGTGGAGCAGTCCACTGCCCATGAAGACCCCGAGACTTTGCCTTAGGCGTGGGGCAGTCCACTTGGGTGAGGGGCGATTTCATAATTTCCTATTTTTAGTCCAATAAAAATGGGTATATTTTATAGAATTTTTAAACAACTATATAAAATATTTTAAGTTAAATTCTACCCAAACTGAATCATTTCACAAACACCCAAATCAAAATAAAAAGTTCATCTTCCTCACAATATTTAATTCTCTAGAAATCCAACAAGAAGAAGAGAAAAATTGAAGCTTGGTCTTGAAGAAATAAATGGTTTTATTTATCAAATTCTTTGAAGATTCATCATAAAAGGTGTGGTAGTTTTCATCGATGGGTAGCCATCACCTATGGAGCCCCTTCAAAATCTTCAGTCTCAAATCTAGAAATCCACAAAAGCTACGGTTTTCAATCTAAGTCACGGTTCTCTTGTAAAACGATTCCTATGTTATAATGTTCTATATTATGATAAAATTTATGAATTACCACTGGTTTCAAGATGAATCATCCAAGAATCCATAATTTACCTATTTCCCCAAAATTGGATCTCAAAGTGTGGGTGTGAATCAATGTTAGTACAATGTGATGTAATTATGAATGTGATAAATTGATTACTTGAATTAGGTTATTATACATGTTCAATGAAGTAATTGTAGAGATATTGATGTACCATGATCCATGATCCTTGAAGGGTATTTTATATGGATTTTACATGTATATAAGAATGGTGCACAAGCTTATAATTCACCTTAAGAGTGAAATTCTATGACTATGGTGTAATTGTGGTATTGATCTAACGGACCCTATATGTCACATCCGGGGAGCACCCCCTAGAAGTAACACGGCGTACTTGACCTCTCGGAGTTCTTATACAAGCCCATAGTTATCATTCATCACATCGACATAGTAAATTTAGCGGAAAATTTAAAACTTTTCATAGTACCTCATATGCTAGAAACTTTACTTCATATACATATAAAATATAAGTCACAATACATATATAGACTCTAAGTCTCTTTTCCATCTTAAACTCAATAACTTTGGAGTACATTAGGGACACGACCCTTAAGACACAATACAAACTATACAATATTTAATAGACTTTACAATAAGTACACATGAGGACATCCTTGGACTTAAGGATTCCTATCCTTGAGCTTGGGAAATCACCTATAAAGATCTTCACCCTTCAATACATCCTTCAAGCATCCATAACGTACACTTTGTGTAAAAAGTAGAGAAGAATGGGATTAGCACAAGAATGTACTAAGTATGGCAACCATGCAAAAACGTTTATTTAAAAGGGACATTTTTTTTGAAATCATACTTCATGCCATTTTGAGTAAATAATCATAAAACCTTTATCAATAGCATATATATCATTTTCATACTTCATAGAAACACAATCAAAGGCCAAACATCATAGAAAAGAACATATAGAATTTAAGTCCAATTTGAGGTCACTTTACAGTGAGCTCATTCCTCTTTACAGTGAACCCTTCCTTTTAATTCATTAGTCTCCCAAGTAATCCTTTAGGGATACTTGGTGCAATGTATATCCTTAGGAACACAAGGACAATCATACATATCATCTACACAAGACAACACATACCATCACAGAAGTATAATACCACATAGACATAGTTAAGTCAAGACCTTCATCATATAGTCAACAAGATCAACATCATGTATAAAGACTCATATTATGCACATCTTCATAACAGGTAGACAAATACTACAATGTCATGCATAGGGAACATATACATAGTGACATGCATTAGTACACCTTCTCAGAACTTCCTAAGGGGCTACTTGTGCAATGTCTAGATGGGTTCATTACTTCCACCTATACTAAGTAACTTCCCTTAAGTCATTCTATTTAGGGTCCTAGTCATTAAATTCCATTGTCCATTTTACTTTAGGGAAACTATATCCTTAACCGACATAGACCATGTGATGCTAAACATGGAATCCGGTGTCATAAAACCCCACACCGATAAAGGGTGGTCTACCGACCAATGTAGAACCAAATGAGACATAGATTTCTAGGTGGAATCCACTAGCTAGTATCCTATGGTGGCAACATACTTATGGAACTTGGAGGTAAATGTGAAACCCCTCTTTATGCCAAGATTAGGCATTGTAGTTATTCACTTATGGAAACCCTATTTATGCCCATTGAGGCATTTTGGTTATCCACCTCATGAGATTTATGGTGACCTACCTTCCTACCATGGGAAGGGACACACACTCATTTCAAGTTCACTCGGTGCTAAGCTAAGTTCCCTTTAATTGAAAAACTTTATTATATTTTTTCTTTATAAATCATAGGTTTAGGAGAGTCATTACCTCATATTCTTAACTCATAGGTCATAGATGGAAGTTCATCAACCTACATCATGTAAAGAATCCATTCACATGAACATAACATATGTAAAGCATCATCTAGTTTAGGGAACACATGAATACACCATTCAAAGCCCTTCTCTTGACTAGATCTTCATACATGTGTGTGTGTATACATATATGTGAGAAAACCTTTCACATAACACATTAAGTCATACAAGTTCATATATCAATGCATAAGTCTATATGTGTACCTATATGAGCAATCCTTTCATATCAACACTCCAAGACACTATGCACGTTAACACTTCATCATATCATATACTTAAACATCATAGCATATAAGTCATATTCATAACATATTCATAATGTCATCTTTCATATAAATAGAAACCAAACATAGGATCTATCCTATCAACATACACATGTGCAATGTATAGACAAGGTCCCATACCCTTGCCCATACTAGTACACCTATCAAGTCATCCTAGCAAGGAATACATAACAATCTTCACATACATATACTTTACTACCTAGTAGTAGACATTAGTGAATATGAGAAAAACCTTTCATTTTGACACCATAACCTATACTACTTGTAACATGCATGTAAGTGAGAGTGTATGTACATTGGTTAACATGATCACATAATGTCTATTAATTACTCCTTGAGGTAGAGACCCTATTAGACCACATTATACTTCCAAGAACATACCACACAACACATATTAGCATAGGAGGCAAGTCAATTTAAACATTATAACCAAGGCTCCTAACTTTAGCTATTTACACTTTCATATAAGGGGTACATGGGTAGGGGCCACTAACCATTTTCACACATCAATGGAAGCACCTATACAATACCCTAACATGAATATACACATGCTCATATATTAGCCACACAACCTAGATCACAACTAGATAGGAAGATAGACACAATTACATCATAAGGTGATCATCTAAATCTCTAAATCATATATTCATCAATTTGACTTCAAGGCCATGGTAAACATATATATAATGACAATAAGATATTCACCTCCACCATAAGTGGACCATACCACACAATGCCATACAAGGCTTCATCAACATTACTATACAGAAATAGAGAAGTAGAAGAGTAGAGGGAATAAGCATTCTTACCAATTTCTCATCCTTTGATCATCATTGATCAATACACCCTATTCATCGATAATTCACATATATGTCAGTAGCTAAATGTACTTTAAACACATAAGAAATCATGTACAAGTCGCTACAAGATTGTACTATATCATAATACAACACATCAACATACTAGGAAAGTAGAATAACATAGATCATTAGCTAATTTCACTTTCATTGATTTAGATCATATTTCATACATATTATGATTCTAAGGCAGTAGCTAAACCTATATTCAACCATATTGAAATCATAATTACATACCCTCAAGATTAAGGTTACAACATAGGCATTTAGGCTTATCAATTTGCTAGAGTATAGAAGACTTTACCAATACCATGAACTCTCTAAGGCTTTGATCATCATTCATATTTTATCAAGACAAAATCATGCTTCATCTAATCACAATTCGAGATCCATCATACACTTAGCTTTTTGACTTCATAGCCTAAAGGAATCTAGATCAATTCATGCAAGACTTTATTAGATTGTTTGTTAAGGATTTATACCTACAAAATTCATCCATTATATCACCCTAAAACAGTAGCTACAGCAGTTCATACAAAATCACAACCTTACACAAATGATCCCACAATCGATTTCAAGATAACATGTAGAAACATAGGCTATTCATGTTCAAATCTTCATATATTTTTCATCATGGACTGATCATCATCAATTCACCATCAATTAACATAAATGACAATAAACACAAGCAATTCAATGTAAGAGAATCACCATTTAATCAAGAACAAGCCATGATCACACAGCCCATGCAAGAGCTAAACCAATTTTGGAAGGAACATGGGTTCATCATGAAATTGGAGTGAAATCACGTTAAAATCATTGTATTAACTTCAATTCATCATGATTTAATCATTAAAAACGTTTTGAGAAAGAACCCATGGCTAGATTGGAAGATTGGTAACTTGATTATAAGGTTTCTTTGAAAAACATTGAGAATGGCTCTCTAGATGAAAAGATAACTAGAGATGAAGATCAACATGCCTTTGATTAGTTGAAAACCTCTTAAACTTGATGATTCATCTGTAGAAAACCCAGCTTGAATCTGTTCTTGAGATTCACCAACAATGGTGGTTTTAGCGAGAACATTTTTGGAGGGAAAGGTTTCAATCTTGTGAGAGGATTCTAGAACGGGGTGATCACGTTTTTGATGACTTATATACACCCAAAATCACTTAAATAACCCCTTAATAATCAGGTTAAGACGTGGGGTGAATTTCCCATTCACCCCTTTGATGAAACAGACGCAGGCTACCACTTGCAGACCATCCGTGACGAAGATAGTGGTGGGGTGTCACAGCCACGACGGGCCGTCACAGGCCTCCGTCGTGGGGTACTTCATTGGACACTGCCGAGGCAGTGTCTTAGGAAGCTTTGTGTCCTTTTTTGGGGCCTCTTGTGGGGCCCTTTAGAAGTTGTAATTACAAACCTTAACAAGTTATAGACCTTCCACATAAATTTCATCCAAAACAAACACCTATAAGACGTCCAAACAACCTTGGCCCCAACATGACATACGATGAACGTCTTAGGGGCTATCTTTCGAACGCCTTGGACGTTCTTGGCCATTCAACCTCTAAACTTCATGAAACTTCATATAACAACATTAAACGACTTATTAGTCTCATTTCATAAAGATTTAGGCATGCATAGACACATGAGGCATATAAACGACTAGTCGTCGAACGTTTTGGTCGTCCCTTGACGTTTGACTTCTAAATCACTTCAAACTTTGTACACTGTCTCTAAGCCATATAATAAGACATTTTAGGACCTTATAACATCATGAAACACCCATAAACACATAGAACCACATATTAGGCATCTAGGTGACTTAGTCGTCGAACGTCTTAGTCGTCCCTTAACGTTCGACTTCCAATACCTCTAATATTTTAGCTACTACCCATATAATATATTTTAGACATATTTAGGACTAGAACTTTAAGAAAAACATGTTAGTCTCTAAACATCTTATCTCATTTTTTGGGGTCTTACACTATATTGTTACACATGATTTTGCATGAACTATCTGTGACTTTTATGATATTGTTGTGTTGATTGAAAGACTATTCTCGTGAACACACTAAGCACATGATGTGAAATGTTTACTCACATTTTAATGATGATTCTAAGGTTGAAAGTCCATTCTCACCGATTGAATCTATGAGCTACTTTATGAATTATGTTGGAAATCTTCGAGGCATGATAACTTAATTCAAGACTAAACAAGTAAATTTTTGGAAGTAATGCTTAGCACCAAGTGGATATGAAATATGAGGTAGATCCCCCCCATCAATTGAATAGGCTGAGTTTTTAAAGTTAACCTCATGAAATGGAAGCTCATATCGTCAATTCAAAAGGCTGGACTTCCACTAACAATATCTCTATCCCATAGTTATGTGCCCACATAGGTATTTAGTTGATGTATCCACCTAAAGGCTAATACATTTATTTCTACCTTAGGTAAGTAGGACCTTTCTTTCAATGTGGGACATGACACCGGATTCTATGTAGATCACATGGTCTATGTCGGTTAGGGCTATTTTATCTACATGACAAAAATATGAACTATGATAAGAAAATGATTCTGGACTATCATTTATGACTTCACAAAAAGGATATATATAGTGTGAGAGTGGGTATATGACTTCATGCATGACACAAGTAGACCTTGAGAGGGGTTTTGGTGTGGTTCCCTTATGCTATGAAGACTTATGATTTATTCATGATTTATATGGATTTTTTCTATGAGTAACTTTCTTGATATGAGTTAATGAACATGAATGTTCCCTTGTTTTGAATATTGACTATTGATGAGGTAAAAGCATGGCAAGTATGACTTTGATGATCTAAAGTCGTACTTAGTATTAGATAGGATTATGGGACCTTATCTAAACATTGAACATGTATAGCTTAGGGTTGTTATGAGATGGTTTGACTTATGTTTCTACACTAATGTGCATGGTGACTCTTAAACTTGATAAACATGGTTTTAACTTAGATGTCCCCCTTTGGCATGTTTTCAATGATTTTATACATCACTACCATACTTAGTGCATTTTTGTACTAACCCATATTTTCTATATTTTTTAATATAAATATAGGTACCGATTGTTGAGGTTTTCTTCTCCTTTGGTTGAAAGCTTGAATTGATTCTCTCCTTGCTTTGGTGAGTCCTCATGGTTCGAGGACTAGAGTTATTCATTTTAGTTCATTTCTTTCATTTCGCATTTAAGACCATGTTGTAAAGGTCGTGACTGTACTTTCTATTCGATTGTAATAAATGGCTTGTGAGATGATATTTAGGCTTTTATTCGATTTTATGAAAGACTTCAATTGTAAAATGTTTTTAATTCTGCATCATTTATCTTATCTTATGTTTATGACATGTTATGGTTGTGTATAAGACCCCTCCAGGTCATGTACGCCGTGTTACATCTAGGGGGTACCCCTGGGTCGTGACAATGTGCCTTGCTTTATTCATGTCCCTTATAAACTTATAAACCTTGTTCTCATTTCATGACAAGTGGGACAATCTTGACACAAATAGACTCATGCCGCTCCTCATATCGGCAACCATCCTTGGAATATAACTGGACAATTGGGTGAAATTGAGATTGTAATCATGACAATCAGCGATTGATGCTTAAGAATAAGAAATTTCCTTACCTTTGCCTCTCCCAGCTCACAGGGAAAAAAGTACTCCATGAAGGCACTTCCAAACAGACCAACTCACAACTTGTTCTCCTTTAGTCCTTTTTTTTATTGGTCATACCAAATCCTAGCAACACCTTTGAGTTGGTATGCAACTAAAACCCCAGGGTTGCACTTCTGGTGCATTTGGAATCACTTGATCATGCGGATCAACAACAACCTCGAAAAAATCTTTGTGGAGGAATGATATGAAAAGATATGTGCAAGAATGAATTAGAAAGAAACTTTTATAGAGTTGAAATCTATCGTGAAAAAAGAGTAAGACGGAAGAGAAATGTTTCCTAAATGTTGTAGCCTACTAAATATAGATGTGGTGTGCTTTATACTATAAGAAGGAATATACGGACACGACTTCATAGACACAATAGGACTCTTGTACTTTGTTCTCTGATATCGAGTTTGTCACGTTCTGAGCCTACACCCTAGATGTGTCCGGTGCTCGAGAACCGTTGTTGATCCCAAGCGAATCCTTGACCTGACTCACTACTCAACCGAATACTTACTCATAAATAAAGAAACTCAATGTAAAGTGAACTCATAAGACTATCATTAATGATAATAGTTTAAATTAGAAATACTCAAATGAACATAAGTGTTCAACTCAAAGTCTTTAAAACATCATCAAGGAAAATGAGAGAATTTTCAACTACTACTGTCTATGAAGCCTTTAAATACTATACTATGATGGAAGTCGAGAAAAGACCGACAACATCCTAATAAAGTAAAACGATAATATGTCCTATCTGGAAAGAGATGAGGCTCACCAAGACTAGGTGGAAAAACAAGTGGTATTAACAAAGCGCCTGGTGATGACCTTGAACACCTCTATCTGCATCAAAAGATGAAACACAACGACATTCGTACATTTAATGCACAAACATGTAAGGGGAACATTGAAACATAACATAAGCTTGATCTAATAAAATGGATTACACACTCACCTGTATTAAAACAACTCAACTCTAGAACATTCAAGTCAAATCAAAGATACTCAACTCAATTAAATGATACTTGACTCAGCTCAAAGTGACACCAATGATCATAAGATACAAAATATAAAGCTTTGTAAATAATATAAAAGAATTCAAAATGTATAAAAATACAATTATTAACGCTTCACTCTTATTTGGGATATTCTCTAACTAACAACCACCACTGTGAGGTATTTGATGATACATCGTATCTCCCACGCATACAAAACTGTCCTATACCTTGCTAAAGTATTGAACATCTTCAAATAAGTGGATCCACTACGTTATGCTTAAAAGCAATAAGGAATTGTCTAAACAATATGAGGATTTTGAGTTGTCTAAACTCATCCCCATATTGGTACTCAGTACTACTCTCAATAATATATAACTCATGCTCAAATGTGTAAAAACATTACCCCTCTTCAATTTGATATAATTTCTCAAAAGTTTTTCTTAAAAGAGATGATACTCGAAACTCCTCATGAATTCGTTTAGAAATCAAGGTTTTTTCTCATTTTGAGTGTAAAATTGTTTACACTTGTGAATACATAGTTCCCTTATACTCATTTTGAAATGTTAACACAACCCTCCTCACCCTCATACTTATTCACTCAGGTCTTAAAACATGCTATAAAAGACTATAAACGACTTCTCAACATGACTCAAAGGGACTTCCTCGAACATTACTCTTAATCTTTACTGTTATTTGAAATGAAGACTTAAGAGTTATTATTACGATGTATAGGACCTCTCAATGATTACTGAAGACTTAGATAGTTGTAATAAGAAGAGTGCGAAGACATGATTCAAATAAATACACATGACACGAAGAAAAGAGGTGAAAGGGGCTTGACGCCCCTATCACAATAGTGTTGTGTTGCACCAGACCTTAGTTGAGTGAGGCTAGTTTGGGGTGCACTGCAGGCGCAGGGCGCCAATCTCTCTGGCGCTATAGAGGCGCGGTGCCCAGCTAAGATTGTTCTGACAAATTTTTCTTCTCGTTTTTTGGTTCAAATTCACTTATAATCTATTGACTCGCAAACTCATACAGATTTACAAACCCAACAAAATTACTCTAAAAAACACTCAAATAAAATTAGTCATTCGCGAAACCCTCATCTCAAGAACTCAACAAACTATATTGTTAAATAATGAAACACAAAACCTCGAGACTAAACGAGAATATCAATATAGGCAATCTCATGGATGATATTGAAATTAGAAACTCATAATTTACGTGAGGGTGAACATACCCAACACTAGGAAACTTTACATATCTCGAAAAAACTAAGTTCTTTGGCGAAAATCCTCAAAATTTGATGAATGCTCGAAATTTTTTCCTTTTTATCGTCTTGAACTTTACCCAAACCCTTCAAACGTTTTTGGAATGACTAAGACAGATTCTAATCAGTTCAGACCTCTAAAAGGGTGAAAAAACGTTTTAACCAAAACACCCCTCCTTAAAACGGATGGAAATGCCTTAACTAGACCGGCTGAACTCAAACAAACATATCTCCTTAATCCGAATTCGAAATTTAGCAAACTCGGTGGCGTTGGAAAGAGGACTCGAAGACCTTTGATTTGATAAATCATGGGCGACCTAAATCATCTTTTTTCTGAAACTTATAGGAGTTTTAAGTTGAACCAAAACTCACAATTTAAGAGTAACTTGTACAAATCCAATTTAGCTCTTTCAAAGTTCAAGGTGTTAGAAAGATAAAGAAGAAAAAGAAGAAGAATAATAATAACAAAAACAACAAGAAGAAGATGACGTGTAGGGAGGGTGTGAAGAAGAAGAAGTGTGGGGGCGGTTGTGGTGGGATGGGGTAGGGGATATTATTTTGATTTAATTAGAAAAAGAGAGAAAAAAATAAAAATGTGAAATAAAAATAAAAGAAGCATTCTCTCAAAAGAGAGCGAAACACATTTTCTTAGCCAACTTATCACCAAGAGTTTATTTATATTCTTTTAAAGCAATTTAAGGGGATTACAAGACCCCCCCGTGAAGCATGAGTGTCTAGTTGAAAATCCTATAATTGGGGGGG
>NC_028641.1:54530696-54550359 GCF_001406875.1 Solanum pennellii | reverse complement strand
GGGGGGGGGGGGGAGGGGGGACATTTGACTATTTTCTCTCATGTTTTCACTTAGTTTACATTTGTTTAATATTTCATAAAGTAAATTTTTATTTTATTTTTTTCACTTTTAACAAATAAAGAAAATCAATTACATTTTTCTAATATATTAATTTCAGCATTAGTTCTTCGTTGACCAAAATATTTTTGGAAATGTGATACTCACTAAACATTAATAAATGGATATAATATGGTAAGATAATTATTTCTTACAACTTGTGTGTTGTTAGGACCGATTGGGACCATTTTTCTTTGTTTGCCGCTGTGCTGTAGTGGAACTCACATGGCTACTCATTGTCCGATGTACAAGGAACCAAATAACATTCATCAGACCAACGTGTTAATGTTTGTATTTTTCCGTAGCTAATGTTATGCGATTCTGCATCCATTTTTATTTTTAAAGTGTTTTTCCCTCTTCCTAAACTTTTTTGAAAGAACTGTTCCTTTTTTTGGGGGATGGGGAGTTGTATGACTTGAATTAGTGTTGCTAAAAATTATCTTTTGTGTAGCATTTTTGAAATGTCTTTTTCTAGTTTTAAGTTGAAATTAAAGGATATCCGATAAAATTGTGCATTATAAAAATGTTATAGTTGTCATTTCATCAAATTGAGTTAATTGCAAAATATCCTTATTGTTCAAATTGATAGAGTATTAGCTCATTAAAATGCTTTAAGAGGTGTATAAAGTAATTTAGATCAATACTCTACTGGATAACCTTTTAAAGGATGGATAATACTCGATACTTAGATTGTTTAAGTTGGTTGAGACATTATGATTATAAAATTAAAATAAAGGAGTGTTAACCACTTAAAATGAAGGATAACATAGAACACCATAGTAGAAGTAAATATTTACATATATACAGAGTACCACATGAGAGATATATTTATATATTGACACCACAGTGACACATTGTATATTAATGCGGGCCTAGGCCCAAAAGCGAATAATATCACTAGCGGACTGAGACGTTATATGACTGCTCCTTGACAAAAAGCCCCTGATCACTACACTTCCATAATCATTCTTGAGTCTCATCCTTACTAGCAAACAATTCATGATCATACCTAATGGGTTATATCATTAGTACTTGAGCCTTCCATTTCTTGCTCATCACTTACTTATTTGACATGATAAACATATGTATATACACCCAATTATATATATGATACCAATTACGGACATGAGTAGGTACACATTAGATAAAGACAAAGCGTCTCATACAACATTGAGTAATTTATTTAGTGGAAAGTTAGATTAAAAAAATAAATTAAAATGCCATTTGAGGCTAGTTTAAGAATTTACAAAATAGAATATGGCATGAGTATGATATTTATGGAACTTCTAAATCACACATGATACAAGTCCCTAACTTTACCCAAAATATAGAAAATGTTACTTCATAAGCAAAAGTGTCTCACTAATAAATAGGGTTCATCACAAGCCAATGGAATGAACAACAGGCCTAGCGAGGATTAATGTCTCTCTGAGAGTCCATACAATCATAAAAAAACATGCAGTACTTGAAAAAAGAGAAGTAAGTACATGTTAAAAATAGTACTTCCGGGATGAGGTGAACCAAAATGTAAATAATATAAGTTGTACTAGCACAAACTTACTGCTCACACTTTGAATAGACATTATTAACTTCTAAAGTTCTCAGCTCTAAAGTAAGTTACAAATCTACTGTAGAATCTTAATGCATAACATATAGCAATTCAATAATTAGAAATGAAATTTCAAAAAAGAATCAGGACCACAAGAACTCAAAATCAACTCTTTTCAAGAATATTCAAATCTACGGATAGAAACTTTGAAAGTAGATGCATGGTGTGAGGACGAACTAGTACAACACTATGACAACCTTACATACATGAAAGAACAATATTCTTTAAGAATCTTTAAAAATAACTTGAATAGAAGCCTTGAAACCCTACCTTGAAGGAGAACAATCAAGAATACCTTTCTTTAGATGATTGAATTAGTTTCTTGAAATCTGTATAGCCAAGAATTATAATTTTCATTAGTGATTCATAATTGTATGAAATAATTTTAGATGGAAATAATAAATTTTTTGGAGAATGACTTACCTTGAAGAAAAATCTTGAATAAAAGTCTTCTACTTTATTTTTCTCATAGGGTTTAGCTTAGAGTTTGAGAGAGAAGAGAATGGAAAATTAAAAGATGAAAATCTGATTGATTTGAGCCTTTAATTAGTCAAGAAATTCTTTTAAGGGTTTCTTAGAGGTAAATAGTGAAAATCGACCATATTTTAATATTTTTCAAAATCGTCTAATTCGTCACTACATTGTATCAGGTTACTAAAATGGTCATAATTTTTTACTTGTAACTCGGATCATTGCAAAATTTGTTGTGTTGGAAAGAATATTCAAATAAATTTAATTTTATAAGTTATGGACCACATAATTCTTTATATTCTAGGGATATGGTCATTTTAATTTAACCAAAGTAGAATTTTACATCAAAACTTAATCCGTAAGAAAACATTTAACTCAACTTTGTGCTAGGGGATTCGAGTGACCTTAATTGATATCCAAAATCATTCCACACTAAAGAATTGACTTTAACACATATGAGTAATTTAAGAATCACCCAGTACGATCTTATTCACAAGTGAATAGTAGTTCGGGTCTTAACTTAGAAATTTTGGGGGTGTTACACATAAGTCACATAATTAATCATTAATCATTTTTTGTTCTCATTATTGTGCTCATTTCGTCCATGAACACTGCCTGATTTTTTTGAATACGTAGATAATCGATCTTACACTAATTCTTTTTTAGGTGAATTATATCTTACACTCATATAAATGATTTCAAGACGTGTAACTCGTAGGTACACAATTTAATCATGTCATGAAAAATTTACAAATCATATTAAGGTCATATTGTGAAATTGGATTTAATTTAGCAACAATGTTGAACAGTCATTTATAAATTTGTTCAATCTCCTTGAGCCTAGTTTTGGGATCTCCAATTAGGTAGGTAAAGTTGCCATTGTGATGACTTATCCTCGGTCACAATATCCAATTTCCTTTGATGATTTCTCAATTGTATAATCTCTAGTTAGGTCTTTTGTGAATGGATCCGACACATTATATTTGACATTACATAGTTGATTATGATAATTTAATTGAGACCCAATCACGATTTACAAACCAATCTTTTGATGAAGCAATTCCAAATTAAACACCGACTCCTACTAAAGTTTCGATGGAACCTTATTGTGCTTTTGTTAGAATATCATGTATCTACTATATTTGTTGTGCTTAGTAATACATACACATATTTTTCTGTTTTTTCTGCTACACATTATTGTTGTTGGGATTGTTCTATCATTTGCTCCAACTTATTAGTTTTTTAAAAAAATTGTGGTGATTTTTTCAAAACTAGGAATAGTTATTACTAAATAAGTTTAAGTATCTTACACAATATATTACTTATTTAGTGTTAACCCCCAATGCTAGAATTCTTAATCACCAAGTATAAAATTTATATGTCGGATCCCACCTTTAGAAAAGTCTAAATTCATAAAGAACTAAATTGGAAATAGCCAAATCTGAAATTTTACAAGATACGCTTGAGGTTTGAGTTTTGGATCAACTTCAACTGACCATAACTTTCAGTACAAGATGATTTAGGTGGCCCTGAAGATATAAAATGAAAAGTATTGGATACTCTTTTCAACACCACTGAGTTTGTTATGAGGGATAAATGCCCATTTGAAGTGAGCTTGTACAATTAAGGAAAGTCACCTGATTAGTGATGGGTATTTTGGTCTTTTCCTTACCCCATCAAATTAAAACGAACATAGCAATATTTTGAGGTCAAATCAAATTTAGGTCCCTTTTTATAATCCCAAATATTCTAGAGTTTTAGAAGATAGTTCAAGAAGAGAAAAGAGGAGAAAAGAGGAAAGGGTTCTAGGCGTTCATCAAGATTTCTTGCGGATTGAGGGTTTTATCGCCAAGTGTTTGATCCCTAAGAGGTATATGAGTTCTCAAAGTGTTGGATTTGTTCAGCTACACGCCAATCATGCAATTTAAACGCAATTTTGTTCTTGAGATCAATGGATTTGAGTTCTTGATGAGTTTTCTTGAAATTTCATTATAAATCTTGATTGTTGAGGTTTTGATGAATTCTTGAGATGAATGTTAGTGATTTCAGGATTGTTTTGAGTAGATTGTCATGTACTTATGTTGGGTATTCAAATCTAAGTGAGTGGGAAGAAACCATTTGATTATATGCTAATTAGGGTAAGAAAATGAGAAAGAAAATTTATCGGGGAGTTTTCGGCAAAGAAAGGATGGCACGCCACCCACCAATGAGTCCAAAAACACTACTAAAAACTGTTAAAAAAAGATTGACGGAAATGCGACGGACGGTGTCGCTCCAAAAAGCAAGCCATTTGCCACAGTCAGTCACTTTTTCATAAAAATAATCATTTTTAAAATTATTTTTCAAAAAGCGACGGACGACATCTATTCGTCCGTCGTTTTCTTTGAGGATATACATATATATATATATATATACACACACACACACACACACACACACACACACAAAATTAATAATTAATTGATTAACTATATTTTTAAAGGAGCGATGAACAACATCTCTAAGTCCGCCGCTTTTTGGCCAACATGATTGGTCAAACATTTAAGAAAAGAGACGGACAACGTTTCTTAGTCCGTCGGTTTTTTGGTCAACTATTTTAAAAAGGCGACGGACAAAGAGATGTTGTCTGCCGCTTTTCTTAAAATATATTTGAAATAGATTGGGTTTTTCATATTTTCTTTTCTCTCTTCTCTTCTTCTTCTTCTTCTTATTCTTCTTGTTATTCTTTCTTCTCTCTTTAGTCTTATTCTCTCCCTTCTCTCTATGGATCTCCCTCTACCGGCTGCCGCCTCCACCGCCACCGCTGTCACTACCCTTGACCTCACCGCCCTTCGCTGCCTCTTCTCTTTGTTAAAGTTGGTGTTTAATTATAGTTTTTATTTTCGATTCTAGTTATTATAGTTGATTGTTAGTTAGTATGTATTATTTTAGTTTGTAGGGTTGTGTTATTGTTAATTTTATTTGATTATAGTTAGTTAGGTAGAGAATAGAGATTTTTTTATTTCTTTTAAATTGTGCATTTTTAAAATGGGTATTGTAATTATCGAATGAATTAGTTTTTTTTTTTAATTTTAGGACTAGTTTGAACTTTAGAATATGTAATTTGATTGTGAATTGAGTTTTTTTTATTTGATGGATATATTGTTAGTTCGTAAAGTGTTACTTCGAAGTTAGAAATTAGTATTAAAGTGGATATGATGAATATTTGAATGTTCACGAATATATACTGATCGATGGTTTTTTTTTTGAATTAGAACTTGAATACATAACTTATTGTTGGATAAGAAGTTTATATATAACTAGATATGAACTTGAATTTAGAACTTGAACTTGAACATGAATATAACTAATTAGTTCTTGGATCAGAAGCTTATAAATAACTAGCTTTAGAAATCGGATATGAATTATTGAATTTAATCAAAACTTGAATTTTAGTAGGATTAAGAACTCTAATTAGGTTGTGAACTTTAGAAATTTTGAATTATTGTAGGATTTTAGAACTTTGGGTTGTGAACTTTATAAATCATAAATTATTGTAGTATTTTAGAACTTAAAGTTGTAAGCTTTAGAGAACTTGAATTTTTGTAGGATTTTAGAACTTTATAAGGTCGTAAACGTTAGAAATCTTGAATTATTGTAGGATCTTAGAACTTTAAGTTGTGAACTTTAGAAAACTTGAATTTTTGTAGGATTTTAGAACTTCAGGTTGTGAAACGTTCGAGATCTTGAATTATTGTAGAATATTAGAACTTTAGTTGGGAATTTTAGAGAACTTGATTTTTTGTAAGATTTTAGATCTTTAAGTTGTGAACTTTAGGGAACTTGAATTATTGTAGGATTTTAAAACTTTAGATTGTGAACTTTAGAAATCTTGAGTTATAGTAGGATTTTAGAATTTAAAGTTATGAAATTTAGAGAATTGAATTTTTGTAGAATTTTAGACTTTATAAGGTTGTGAGCATTAGAAATCTTTAATTATTGTAGGATTTTCGAACTCTATGTGTGAACTTTAGAGAACTTGAATTTTTGTAGGATTTAAAACTTAAGTTGTGAAGTTTAGAGAACTTGAATTTTTGTGGCAACTTTAGATTATGAAACGTTAGAAATCTTGAATTATTGGAGAATTTTAGAATTTTAAGTTGTGAATTTTTGAGAACTTTAATCTTTATATGATTTTAGAACTTTAAGTTGTGAACCTTAGAGAACTCGAATTATTGTAAGAATTTTAACTTTAGGTTGTGAACTTTAGAAATCTTGAATTATTGTAGGATTTTAGAACTTAAATTTGTAAACTTTAGTGAACTTGAATTTTCGTAGGATTTTAGAACTTTATAAGGTTGTGAGAGTTAGAAATCTTGTATTATTGTAGGATTTTAGAACTTTCAGTTGTGAACTTTAGAGAACCTGATTTTTGGTAGGAACTTTAGGTTGTGAATCGTTATAAATCTTGAATTATTGTAGAATTTTAGAACTTTAAATTGTGAATTTTAGAAAACTTGAATTTTTATAGGATTTTAGAACTTTAAGTTGTGAAATTTAGAGAACTTGAATTACTGTAGGATTTTAGAACTGTAGTTTGTGAATTTTAGAATTCTTAAATTATGGTAGGATTTTAAAACTTATATTTTTGAACTTTAGAGAACGTAAATTTTGTAAGACTTTTGAACTTTATAAGGTTGTGACCGTTATAAATCTTGAAATTATTGTAGTATTTTAGAACTTTAAGTTGTGAACTTTAGTGAACTTGAATTTTTGTAAGATTTTAGAATGTTAGGTTGTGAAACGTTAGTAATCTTGAATTATTCTAGAATATTAGAACTTTAAATTGTAAATTTTTATCACGACCAAACTGAGTCATGAGTGGCACCCACACTTAACCTCCTAGGTGGGTGATCCATTGAATTCAACCCCGACACCAAATTATATTTGTCATTCAACTTACAAAATACTAACCATAATGCGGAAGCTAAAATTTTATTAGTGTAAGAAACACAAATCCATTATCGTCTACTATATGTCATTCCCAAAACCTAGAAATCCTCACATCAAGGACATCTAATCTCCAAATACTAAGTCTAAGAGTATCAAAGACACCAGAATAAATAAAATAAAATAATTTGTGTGCGAAAAATAAGGACATCAGATCACGACCGAGGGAATCCAACACAAGGTCGGATGAATAGCTCATCATTGAACCTTATATACTGAGACTGGCTAGATTTGAGGGCTAGTCAAAATCCCTAGTACACTCGTTACACTCCATAAAAGAGAAACAAAGAAAAACACAAGTATGGCTTAGTATGGGGAAATATGTACATAGTAGATATCATCGATCAACCAAAATAGTAACTAATATGCAATGAATAATGGTATAAAATAACCTATAGCAATTAGCATGTGATAAGCAACAAACAACATAACAAGTGACAAATGAAGCAAGTAAGTAATCAATCATAATATCAAGCAAACACACGAGGACTCATGCCTCCACACCACATTTGCTTGAGAAATGGGTTCTTTGAGTTTGAGTACATTAAGTAAATTGAATATATTTTTCTTTTGATGTTACCATGTCGGAACGTGACACTCCTATCCAATTATACCATGTCGGAACGTGACACTCCGATCCAAGAATATCGTGTTAGAACGTGACGCTCTGATCCAATAATATTGTGTTGGAACGTGACACTTCGATCCAAGAATACCGTTTGAGATGTGACACTCTGATCTAAGAATACCGTATCGTGACACTCGAGTCCAAAAATACCGTGTCAGAACATGACACTCCTATCCACGAATACCATTAATTAATTATTTATTATCACCACTTTTTAATTCATTAACGATATTTTATCAAGCCTTCTTTATTCAAGGAATCACTTTGATAGATAGGGTTCAACATTATAAATTCCATGGTCTCAAGATTTCAGACAAAACACAAATCACACAAATAATATACACATCACACAATTAAGTATATTGAGGACTTCACAATATCATCGAATGCATATGAATCACTATTAAGAGTCTATCTATCAAATAGAATAAACCATAACCTACCTGCACCGAAGTATCGAAGTCAAGCAAGCTATTTCTCCTACACTTTTTATTTCCTCAATGCCTCCAAACATTTCCAATCTATCAAGTATATATACATAATTTGTAAGTTAACGAGTCTATAGACATCAATTACTCTATGTCCGACCTAGACCCAAAACTCACCCAATATAATCAATTTCCTAATGTTCAAACATAATGTAAATCTAAATTACTCCAATTAACATAAATTTAATAAAATTTAAATAATACGCCTAATATTTAATCAAAAACTTGTATGATAAAAAGATAACTGTAGAATAATTGCAAAATTCAAGTCATGTTCTGCCACCAGAAACCTTACCAAGAAAAAGAAAAACAAAGGTTCAAATAATGAAAACACCTAAAACCTAATCCAAATTTTAACACACACACACACACACACACACACACATATTAAATTAATTGACCAACCCATTATTACATTAGTTACTAACAATAAGTATTTGTATGCCAGAGAATCTGAGGAACATAAAGTGCATTGGCAAGCCAAGATTTGGAACGATGGAGGCCTAATTATTATAAAAACTCCACCAAACTACGTTATATATGTCATGCCCTGAGTCTACACCTTGGACGTGACGGACACCCAATGATCATTACTGGGCTTGAGCGAACCCTTGACCTGATTTATTTAACTCAGCGGAAGACTTACTCAATGATAAAACTAGAACATTCTCATAAATAACTTAAATTAACTATCTTGGCCAAAATGACATTTAAGTCTCAAAATGAAATATCTAAAAATAAAGAGACTTAACTAAACTAAATGACTGACTATCCGTCAATGAAGCCTCTAAAAATACTATGATGAATGTTTGGACAGACACCACAACATTTTGAAATTGAAAGACTGAAAGCATATAAAAGGATGCTTTAGAATGCAAGGAGGCTCACCACTGGATCCTGTATCTGCATCATAAGAATATGCAGGCCAACTGGCATCAGTACATTGAATGTACGAGTATGCGAGTTGGAATGCTAAACAACAACTTAAGCTTGATGAGAATAAGATAAACTTATGTTGAATATGCTCAACTAAAGAAATACTCAACTCAATGTATGTATATAAAGCAATTTTAAACACATACGATATATATAAATCTTGTAAAATAGTGAAGCAACTTAGTTTATTAAAGAAAATGCAATAGCAAACTCAAGTTTACTTATATATGAACGTAATATAGTTCTGTGGGAGATTCTCTAACCGACAACCACCACAATGAGCCTAAGTGGTGATACATCGTCTTGACCACGCTACCAAAACTGTCCTATACTTTGCCATCACATAAGACTCCTTAACTTAGTGGATCAAATATCTTAACTTTCGTGATCATCTAAAAAGCATGACCCATTAACACCCATGATGTCTACATGGTTAACATGGGGACTTGAGTTAATATGAACTCTTATCCCCATGGAGCTCAATACTACTGCCAAAATATACTCTAGCTCATGCTTTTAAAAATAATTTTCTTTATTTGGTTTGAGATAATTGCTCAACACTTAGCTTTAAAAGCTCTCTTGGAATCAATGTTCCTTTTTCTTGTTCAAAATTCTTTTGGGAAATCTTAGTTTCCTCTTAGCTTAAATGTAAAAACATTTATAAAGTTTCTAAGGAACACTTAGTTCCCTTATATCTTTTGAGAAATGATCTCAACTCTTTACTCTTTAGTTGACTTGAAACTTTTGATCTTAATCAACTCTTTAGGGAATACTTAGTTCCCTTTATACATCGTTAAAGGAAAGTCTTCAACTTTTACTCTTTCTTTAACTCGAAACTTGAGCCTTAAAATGAAGTTAAAACATTTAAATATGACTCTTGGAAACTATAAGAAACTTTACTTTGACTTACTTCTTAACCTTAAGACTCAACCCTTTGCTTCTTATACTTTGATCTTAACTTTCCTTGAATTGGATTATGGATTTAAGGTTCATGATTTCATGTTTATGGATGATTTAATTATGCTTAAATGTACCTCAGAGTTTTGGAATCAAGTAAGAAGTGTAGGTACATCAATTGTGAACTAGTATGAAAAGATGGGGAAAGAACGGGTCTCCAGGAGTCCTTGACGCTCTGAGAGGCGTGGAGCGCCAGAGCCCGATGGATAGAACCTGTCCTGAGGGGCTCTGGATGCTGCAGCGCACCACAACATGACATGCAAAGACTGTCTTGAGGGGCTCTAGTAGGCGCGGTGCCCCAGGGCTTGTCAGATGAGACTTTTGTCTTTTCTTCTTCGTTTTTCATCTCTAACCTTCTAAGCTTCCATGGATCTCACCCAAATCACTTAGGATCACTAATAACCTCAATACCCAATAGATTACACATAAAAAACAACTCAGAAACACAAATCCTATCAACCAAAACATACTATAACTCAACCAACAAAAATTTAACCATTGTTCTTCAAGAACATCAATGTTCATCATTCAATCTATTCAAACTTAGCTGAATTAAACAAATTGGTGTGTGGGTGAACTAACCCAACACAAAAATATATCTTATACCTTTTTAGGGAGAACCCCCGACGAATTCCACTCGAAGATCTTGGCGTTCTTAATGAATTCTTGAACTTTTCCTCCTTTCTTCTTCTTCTCTTTTCTTCTCCCCCAAGCCATAAGCGTGAATATTTTTCTGAATCTGACTTAAGGATTAGTTTTACCCCTAATAACCCTTTAAAATAAAATAGGAAATAGTTGAGTGAAATGACAAGTTTACCCTTACTAAATCTGGATTGGGACCTTCCTCAATCCAACAACCCAACTTCTAATAGGCATATCTCCCTCATACGATATCTTAAATGCGCAAATTCGCTGGCGTTGGAAATATCTCTCCAACCATATAAAGAACTGACTTTAATTCATCCTGAACTAGATGTTATGGCCGTTTTAAAATGGCAGAAAACTCAATTTTTACACTTAGGAAATTTTCCAGGTTTTTCTTGTTCTTTCAAAAAATGATAAATTTTAGTTTCTTAGCTTATTCTTGGCTATTACGAGTTACGAAGTGCTACAGTATCTCCCCCTTGGGAACATGTTTCCTCGAATGAGATTTCTTTCACTATGCTAAGGATAGTAACAAAAAGTTCAATACGTAACAATCCAAAAGCAAATTTATAATCGTGCTTACTCATCGTTCATAAAGTACTAAGAAGAGAATTAGTACCTTGTTCTACATTATCTCTGGGTTCAAAGAGATATCGATATCTCTTCTTCATATCCTCTTCAGCTTCCCAAGTCACTTCATCAAAAAATTGGTTCCTCCAAAGGACCTTGACTAGTGCAACTTCCTTTGTCCTCAACTTGCGAACTTGATGATAAAAAATTTGAACCGGAATCACTTCATAGGATAAGATATCCTTGATCCCAACATTCTCAGTTGGTATAATCAATGAAATATCACCCATACACTTCTTTAACATAGAAATATGGAATACCGGATGAACCGATGCTAACTCTTGTGGTAGCTCCAACTCATAAGCTACATTGCTAACTCTATTGGATATTCTATAAGGTCCAATATATCAAGGAATAAGTTTTACCTTCTTAAAAATCCTCATAACACCCTTTATGGGTGAACCTTAAGATATACCCAATTGTCCACCTCAAACTCTAACGGCCTCCTCCTAACATTTATGTAGGACTTTTGGCAACTCTGTGTCGTCTTTAACATCTCTTGAATAATTTTCACTTTCTCCATGGCTTGGTGAACTATATATGGTGCTATCAACCCTTATTCACTGACTTCGAACCAAGAATAGGAGATCTTCATCTCCTCCCATAAAGAGCTTCATATGGAGCCATTTGGATGCTCTAATGGTAGCTATTGTTTTATGCGAACTCCATGAGAGGTATGTCATCTTCATAATTCCCTTTGAAATCAATCAAACAATCCTTCAACATATATTTTAAGTTCTGGATAGTACGCTCTACTTGTCCATCCGTCTGAGGATGAAAAAAAATGCTTAATTTCACCTTCAAACCCAAACATTTATAGAACAACTTCCAGAACTGAGTAGTAAATTATGAACCTCTATCTAAAATAATGGAGATCGAGACTCCATGAAGTCTTACCACTTCTTGAATTTACAACTTAGCATAATCCTCCGCTGCATGGGTAGTCATTACCGATAAAAAGTGGGCTGATTTTGTCATACAATTACCCAAATAGAATCATGTTGTCTGCGAGACTTTGGAAAGCATGTGATGAAGTCCATGTTAATCATCTCCCACCACTAATCCAGAATTTCTATCTTCTGAGCCAACCCTCCAGTACTTTGGTATTCCACTTTCACTTGCTGGTAATTTGGGCACTTGGCAACAAACTCAACAATGTCTTTCTTCATACCTTTCCACTAGTATACCTCTCTCAAATCGTGGTACGTCTTGGTGGAACCCGAATGAATGGAATCTCTTGATCTACGAGCCTCCTCCATGATCCTCTCTTTGAGGCCATCCACCGTAGGTACACACAATCTACCTTGGTACTTCAACACACCATCACCCCCTTGTTCAAAAGCTAATACTCTTTGCTTATGAACATTTTCCTTCAAATCAAGCAAAATGGGGTCTTAGTGTTGCTTTCTTTCACCTCGGACACTAGTTGTGATTAAACCCCTTTAGTCACCACTATCCATCCATCTGTAGAATCCATATGTCTGACCCCCAGGCGTGCAAGTTTGTGCACATCTTTAGCTAACTCTCTCTATTTTCCTTAACATGGGTGCTACTCCCCATGGACAACTTGCTTAAAGTATCAGTAACCATATTAGCCTTACCCGGTTGGTAATACTCATGTCATAATTCTTGAGTAGTGTTAACCACCTCTTTTGTCTGAGATTGATCTCCTTTTTGATGAACACATATTGTAGGCTCTTGTGGTCAGCAAATATATCCACATGAAAGACGTACAAATAGTGGCACCATATCTTCAAGGTTAAATCCCCAACAACCAACTCTAAGTCATGGGTTGGGTAGTTCTTCTCATGAACTTTTAATTTTCTGGAGGCATAAACTATGACCTTGCCTTTCTACATTAACACACAACCCAAAGCAACTCTTAATGGATCACAGTACACCACAAAACCTTTAGTACCCTCCGATAAGGTCAAAACCGAACAGTAATCAACCTCTTTTTCAATTTCTGCAAGCTTTTCTCACAAGCTTCAAACCATTGAAACTTTATTTTCTTTTGAGTCAACTTGGTCAAGGGAGACGAGATAGATGAAAACCCCTCAACAAACCTTCTATAGTAGCCATCCAAACCCAAGAAATTCCTAATATCGGCTGGAGATGTGGGTCTAGGACAACTCTTAAGGTCTTCTATCTTTTGAGTATCAACTCTAATGCCATCACCGGAAACTATGTGGCCCAATAATACCACAGACTTAAGCCAAAACTCACACTTGGAGAACTTGGCATACAACTCATTTTCTTTCAAAGTCTGAAGTACTATTCTAAGGTGACTAGCATGATCTTCTTCATTCCTTGAGTAGATTAGTATGTTATCAATGAAGACGATAACAAACATATCTAAGTAAGGCTTGAAGACTTTGTTCATAAGATCCTTGAATACTGCTGGTGAATTTCTCAACCCAAAAGACATAACCAAAATCTCAGAATGCCCATATCTGGTTCTAAAGGCAGTCTTTGGAATGTCAAATTCTCTAACTCTTTACTGATGGTAGCCGAATCTGAGAACAATTTTTGAGAAATAGGTGGCACCATAAAGTTGGTCGAAAAGATCATCTATCCTTGGAAGAGGATACTTATTCTTAATGGTAAACTTATTCAATTGGCGGTAGTCTATACACATCCTAAGGGAACCATCTTTCTTTTTCACAAACAAGACTGGAGCTCCCCAAGGTGAGATGCTTGGTCAAATAAAACCTTTATCTAACAGAGCTTTCAGTTGTTCTTTCAACTCTTTTAACTCTTCTAGTGCTATTCTATGGCGGAATAGAGATAGGACGAGCATTTGGAATGGTATCTATGTCAAAGTCTATTTCTCTCTCAGAAGGGACTCCGGGTAGATCATAAGGAAAAACTTATGGGAACTCTTTTACTATAGGAACTGACTGAAGGGAAGGTACCTCAACACTTGATCATTAACTCACACTAAGTTATAGATACACCTCTTTGAAACTAAATTCCTCGTCTTAAGGTACGAAATAAAATGACCCTTAGGCAGAACTGAACTACTACTCCACTTGATGATTGTCTTATTAGGAATTTGAAACTTGAAAACAATTTATTGACACATAAAAAGCATTGAGCCAGTACATACCTAGAATGACATAAAAATCTACTATGTCTAACTTCAATAGATCATCCATGTTGTTCTTGTAATTGATAGAAATAGGGCAATCACGATAGACTATTTCCACTGGAATAAACTCTCCAATAGGGTAGATACACATAAAGGTTCACAAAGTTTGTTAGGAAGAATCTCAAATTGATTTGCAATATAAGAAGTTACAAAAGATTAACTTGCTCCTACGTATAACAAAGCATAAACATCAAAATTAAATAAATTTATCATACACGTGACAACATCAGGCGAGTTCTCTTGCTCTTGGCGGATAGTGATTGCATAAAGACGATTTTCCCCTCCGCCAGTACGAAAAGTGGATCCTCTAAGTGAATCCCTGTATGGTGGAGCAACTGATAAATATTGATCTCTATTGCGCGGATATCCACCACATCTCTATTCTTAGGGCACTCTCTCATAAAGTGACTCTCTTGACCACACATGAAGTAACCTGTCTGGCCATGATGACATGTACCCGGGTGGGTTCTACCACACTAGCACATTCTGGAGCCCAACTACCCCCTTGTGCCACGCTTCCTTGAGGCTGCGCTGGCCTAGCTCTGTAGTTCTGCGAATTCTAGCTATTGTACTCACTTTTGTTTTTGGGCGCAGGTGAACTAGCAGATGATGGTGCATGCTTCTCTATTTCTGAAATTGTGGTCGATTTGAAATACCTTTCTTCTACCCGGACTTATTCCCAGTCTTGGATTTCTCGTTCGTGTACTTCTCTCTCTCCATCATCTTCTGCTCTTCAACTTGCTATACATAAACCATCAATTGGGATATGTCCATGTCCCCGATCATCATTGCCGCTCTGCTCTCTTTAATATATGCACGACCCAAACCAACGACAGACTAAGTCATTCTGCTCCTCATATATTTAACTATTTTAAGAGCATAGCAAGACAGTTGGGTGAATTTTATCCTATAATCATGAACAATCCAGAAGTCCTGTTTCAAATTAAGGACTCCCGTACCTTTGCCTCCTTCAGTTTTTAGGGAAAAATTCCCCAAGAAAGCCTCTTTAAAACAAGCCCATCTCGGATGTGGTCCGTCCTCATCTGTGCCCTTATTCCTATGGTTGAACCAAATCCTAGCCACATTCTTTAGCTGATATGCAACTAGCTTAACCCTTTCAATATCGACCACATGCCTCATCTCAAACACCTTCTTCATCTCTTCCACAATGTTTTCAGGATCCTCAATAGTGCTTGAACTAGAAAAACTTAGGGAATTCATCCTCAAGAATTTCGGAATCCTTGAAGTGTCAACCCTTTCTTGTCGAGCTCCTCTGTGTTTCCCAACTTGGTTAGTCACCGCTGTCTTTACATTTGGATAGCCTCGTAGAACTCAGCATTGGTAACTTCCCCTTGAGGTTGCATTTTGGGTGCATTAGGTACCTCTGACTCTTTTATATTTCTTCTAAGTTGATGAACTCTGACTACTCTTCGTGGAGGCATGATAATCTGAAACACGCGCAAGCACGAATTAGAGAGAGACTTTTAGAGATAACTCTAATGCACGAAAAAGGGAGATGAAGGAAGTGAGAAATTCCTAAGTGTTGTAGCCTCTTACTCATAGCTGTGGCGCACTTCACACTAATGACTAAGACTCTACATAAAAGGCTTCATAGACTCCCTAGGACACTTGAAATTTTTTCTCTGATACCAAGTTTATCACACTCCGAGACTACACCCTGGACATGGCCGATACCTAATGACTATTGCTGGCCTTGAGCGAACCCTTGACCTAACTTACTTAACTCAACGGAACACTTACTCAATGATAAAGCAAAAAATTTCTCATAAATAACTTAAATTAACTATCTTGGCCAAAATGGTACTTAAGTCTCAAAAGAAATATATAAAAATAAAGATAATCAACTGAACTAAATGACTGAGTATCCGTCTATGAAGTCTCTAAAAATATTATGATGAATGCTAGGACAGACCCCACAACATTCTGAAATTGAAAGACTAGAAAGGATATAAAAGGATCCTCTGGAATGCAAGGAGGCTCACCAGTTACTCTGAGTGCTCAACTTGGATCAAAAGAGGTGTTGGATTTTGACCCTGGTTACCTGTGTCTATATCATAAGAGGATGCAAGCCAACAGACATCAGTACATTGAATTTCCGAGTATGTGAGTTGGAATTCCAAACAACAACTTAAGCTTGATGAGAATAAAATGAACTTACCTTGAGTCTGCTCAACTCAAGAAATATTCAACTCAATATATGTATATAAAGCAATTTAAAACACATATGATATATATAAAGCTTGTCAAACAGTAAAGCAACTGAGTTCATTAAAGAAAATGCAATAGCAAACTCAACTTTACTTATATATGAAAGTAATATAGTTGCGTGGGAGATTCTCTAATTGAAAACAACCAGTATGAGGCTAAGTGGTGATACAACGTCTTGCCCACGCTGCTAGAACTGTTCTATACATTGCCATCACATAGGACTCCTTAACTTAGTGGATCTAATAGCTTAACTTACTTGATCATCTTAAAAGTATAACCCTCAACAACCATGATGACTACATGGTTTAAATGGGGACTTGAGTTAATGTGAACCCTTATCCCCACATCAGTGCTCAAGACTACTCCCAAAATATATTTTAGCTCATGCTTCTAAAAATAACTTCCTTTATTTGGGTTGAGATAATTGCTCAAGACTTAGCTTTAAAAGATCTATTGGAATCAATGTTCCTTTTTATTGTTCAAAACTCTTTTGGGTCTTAGTTTCCTCTTAACTTAAATGTAAAAATATTTATAAAATTTCTAGGGAATATTTAGTTCCCTTATATCTTTTGCGAAATGAACTCAACTCTTTACTCTTTAGTTGACTTAAAACTTTTGATCTTAATCAACTCTTTAGGGTTCAACTTTTACTCTTTCTTAAACTCGAAACTTGAGCCTTAGAACAAAGTTAAAACGTTTAAATAAGACTATTGGAAACTATAAGAAACTTTACTTTGCCTTACTTATTAACCTTAAGACTTAACTCTTAGCTTCTTAGACTTTGATCGTAACCTTCCTTGAATTGGATTATGGATTCAAGGTTCATGATTTCATGTTTATGGATGACTTCATGATGCTTATATGTACCTTAGAGTTTTGGAATCAACTAAGAAGTGTGGGTACATCACTTGGGAACTAGTACGAAAAAGATGGGGAAAGAACGGGGTCTCCATGTGTTTTTGGTGCTCCGAGAGGTGTGCAGCGCTAGAGCGTGACAGACGTAATCTGTCCTAAGGGGCTGTGGCTGCCGCGGCGCGCCAAAGCCTGACTGATAGAGACTTTCTTGAGGGGCTCTTGTAGGCGCGGCGCCCCAGGGCTTGTTAGACGGGACTTTTGACTTTTCTTCTCGATTTTTCATCTCCTACCCTTTTAAGCTTCCATGAATCTCACCCTAATCACTTAGGATCACTAATAATCTCAATACCCAATTGATTATACCCGAAAACAACCCGAAAACACGAATCCAATCAACCAAAACATACTACTACTCAACTAACAAGAATTTAACCATTGTTCTTCAAGAACTTCAATGTTCATCATTCAATCTACTCAAACTTCGCTGAATTAAACAAATTGGTGTGTGGGTGAACTAACCGAAGATAGAAAGATCTCACATACGTTTTCAAGTATTGTTCAATGACCTTATAGATTCGTGCCTTATGTACTATATAATAATTTATGTTTGAGATACATTTAAATTATATACTCATTATAACAATAAAAAAAAGTTGTCAATATTTTTATTTTTAAAACTATCAAATAAAGCTATTACATGTAACTAAACTACTATTTTCACGAAAATATTTAAGATTTAAGGGAATATAAGAACTTCCTTACTTTTTACCTGCCAAACTTCTTCTTGAGTAATTTCACACATATTTTCTCCAAATTCTGAAGTAATCTCCACTAATAGATCAAACTTAAAAACATAATTGATCTCTAAATAATAATTCAACTAAAGCACATGATAATACATTTAAATAAAAAATAATTGGAGGTTTTCAAATAATTATAAAAATATATTTATTCAGTTTCATCAAAAGTGTCGAATCCGTCGAATTAGTATAATTTAAAAAATCCAATCCAAGTACGAGGTTTGAGAGCTAAAAAAGTTAGGAAGTCCACATATTCTCGCAAGTCTTATTTTTTTCTTTAAAATATTTGCTAGGTACACTTAATTGTTTTATTTAATAGTAATAAAAAATAATAATAATTGATGACTTTGTTGTTTTATTATTAAGATGAGTATATAATTTAAAGGAATCTCAATCATTGATTATTATACAGTACACATGGCAAGAATCAATAAGGTCATTGAACATAACTTGACCTAACTGTTTTGTCGAAAAAATATAGTTTCGAAAAGAGTTTGTTTTATTTTAAGGGTATTTTCGACTTTTAGGAGTCGCCACTTAATTTTTAAGAAAAATCAAGAAAACTCGTTTCCAAACAACTTAAACAGAAAAATTGTTTTGAAAACATTTTTAAGGGTTCGGGATTCTTATTAGTGTCTTAGGAAGGTGTAAGGCACCTAAGACACTCCGCTAACTTACGGTTTTCCGGCGATTAACTTATTTGACTATTTTATTTTAACTCTTGCGAATCTTTAAGTTATTTTTTCTTAAATCCTAAACGAACTTAGTAAGACATTATTGCTTTAAAATTCTGTTTCAAGTTAACTTTTTAAACTTTTAATTCTAAGCAAACTCGTGAGTTTGAAACTTTATCGTTTTAAGATTCAATTTTAATTTTTTAAGTTCGATAAAGCGAAAGGCGTTCGGTGGGGTTGGAGTTTCTAATCCTAGACTATACGACATTCAAACACGTAAACAACCAATGAAAAGAGAGAGAGAGAGAGAGAGAGAGACTTTTGGGTCCAAACTCGGGTTCTGTTCGCCTTGACCGAGTTTTGGACCCACCTGTTTTTGGGTATTTAACCCGTTTTGTACCTGTCCTAATCTAAACATACAAATAAAATACAAAATAAAGCGACAAGGGCTTATGCCCATACAAATGAAAAAATGCAAAAAGGGAAATAAATAAAATAAAAAAAA
>NC_028641.1:54528419-54530114 GCF_001406875.1 Solanum pennellii | reverse complement strand
CCTAATATGCCTCTCCGCGACTAAATACACCTACACCACGCCGCCTATAAGCACTTTAACAGCGCTGGAACAGTGCTACCCAAACGAGGAAAAATCAAAACCAATAGGCCGAAACAGAGTTGAAAATATAGAAACCCGTAAGCGCTCTTTACATCACGTCTAATGTTTGAGACAAGATGCAAGCAGCAAAGGGAAGACCCATTTGAGGGCTTAACAACCAAACAATGGATTCGAATAAACAAAGAAGATCAAACTTTCAACACTTGATGATTAGACGGAAAAACAAATCATGATTTCCCACAAGCAGCCACAACCAGACTCTCCATATTAGTTAATAAATACACTCGAATGAGGAAAACATATGAAGATGAAAGAATTTACCTCTTCGACGGCAGCGAAACAGGGACGACACCGAGCGGAGAGGCGACGACTTCACAACCAGAAATGTGGCTGTTCAAAAGCTACGAACGAGGAAATTTAATCCGATGATCGCGACTGCTACTACCTTCTTTCTATCCTCTCAACTGTTCAACTCTATTCCGTTCCAGCGAAAACAACTCGACAAAAGGCCAAGGACTTGCTCTAAAATTTCCTTTAGTTCTCTCGGAAATAGATAGAACAGCCAAAGTTTTTCCAAAAAATTTCCAACCAAAATCCCAATCTAAAATCTTCCAAACCCAAGTTCTCCTCTCTGAGATTTTTCAACCTAAAATCGCTAAAACTAGATTTTTTCCAATCCGAAAAACCAACCTATAATCTGAAGAGGGAGGGGGTTTTTATAGAAGATTTTTAGGGTTCCTCAAGAGAAGGGCTGGAGGGACGATTTTGAGGCCCATTTCGAATTCGAAATTCGAAAATCCCTCCCAAGCTGAAGGAATATCCCTTGATGCTCCGAATCTCCAACGGATGGGGTTGAAGTGGACGGGCGAGATCAATTTTTCGTCCTTGGCAAACGACGTGGCTCGATCTTACGTTGCCAAGGACGAGCTCGTGTCGCCTAGCGTGCTGCAGGGTCGCGTACGGAGCAGCAGGACAGCAGGTGTCCGTTGCTACCTCCTCCATCACGCGCGATGAGAGAGACGAGGGAAGGGAGACGAGACGCGTGGGGAGACGCGGGAATTTCTGTTTCTGGGTTCGCAGCTTTTCTGGGAACGTTGGCGTTTTCTGGGATTTTCGTCGCGTTCTGGGAATTTGCTGGGTTTCTGTTTTCCTGGTGACGCGTGGGGGAAAGGGGAAGAAGGAGGGGAAATGGGTTTGGGGTCGGAGCGGGTCAAAAGAGATTGGGGCTGGGTCGGGTAGAAAATTTAAGGGGTTTGGGTTGAAAGATGGGCTGCTGAATATGAAATGGGCTGTTTAAAGAAAACGTTTGGGCCTGGACATTAATTCGTGTTGGGTCTAGGTATTGGGCTGTCTGAAGTTTAGGATGGGAGAGGGGATTTTGGGTTAATAGGAACAAAGCGAATTTGGTATAAATTATTTAACGAGCTTATGTATTTAGTAACCTAATTACTTAAATTGTAAAATAATGATTCAAAATATAATCATGACTTAAAATAGACTAGTTTAATAGAATACCTTCTAAACTTGAGATATATACATGTATACATATATATATACACATACATACATACATACATACATATATATATATATATATATATATATATATATATATATATATATATATATGTAATA
>NC_028641.1:54452298-54528134 GCF_001406875.1 Solanum pennellii | reverse complement strand
ATATATATATACACATACATACATACATATATATATATATATATATATATATATATATATATATATAATTATGTAATATATATAATTATGTAATATATATATACTATCTAAAGGTTATAAGGAATGACAAAATTACTCAAAATAACACGAACTTTATATATTTTCTTAAAATTTATAAAACTAATTATTTTAACTTGTTTGGAAAATTTACGAAGCTCGAAAATTAATTTATACCGACGTGGGTCAAAATTGGGTGTCAACACTAACTATACTTGGCCTGTCATGACCCAAATCGTCGTGATTGGCACCCACACTAACCTTCCAGTGGGAGAACCATTAGTACAACCCAACCAAGCAACTAAATCAAATCTAAGACATTTTAAGATACAAAAGTAGTTTTAAATAACTAAATTATTTATTAAGGAACTAATCAAATGAAATAACACGAATGCAAAAATATAACCCCTAGGACCTGAAAGTCAATGTTCGAAAACTCTAACAAGATTCATAAGTTTAACAGAAAATCATCTAAAGAACTAGTCTAAGTCCGAATAAAATGGATTGTACAAAAGGAGAACTCAAGGAAACCCACAGGAACTAGCTCACCCTAGAATTTGAATGATCACTGATCTTCTAAGAAATGTCTATCAATAGCCGCTAGAAGATGTCCTGTACTCAAACAAATAAGAGCAAGTGCAGTATCAGTACACAACCACGTTACTCACCAAAATTAGAAAACCACAACCTTAAATACTCGCAAGTCATAATTACTACACCAAATTATCTTAGCCACAATCTTATTATATAGTTTTCACTCCCCGTGCGTACACCATGGGCAGGACTGGAACTCAAATACCATTTAAATCACCCTCCAATTCAATTCATTACAGAAATTTAGAGTTATTTGAAAGTAAACCTTGAAGTTCTTGATGAAAAGTTTAAAGTTCTCGTTGGTTGATTTTTAGTTGATCACTAGTAGTTTTGATTCTTTGTTGTGGACTATTTTTAGGTCTAAACTATTGGATAATGAGTTATTCAGTGATTGTATGTGTTTGAGGTGGGATCCATAGGAGTTTGGGAAGGTTTAGAGATGAAAAATGAAGAAGAAAGTCTGAGGTCCCATGAGACAACCCTTGGGGCGCCGCGCCTACCTGAGCGCCTCAATGCAGTCTCTGTCTGATAGGCCCTGGAGCGGCGCGCCAGCCAGAGCACCCCAGACTAGGGTCTGTCCAACAGGCCTTGTCTCCCCGCGCCTTTTAGAGCTCCCCGACCCCCTGGAGACCCGTTCTTTCCCTATCATTCCGCACTAGTTACTAAGTGATGTACCTCTCATTTTTAGTTGATTCCAACACTCTAGAGTACATCTAAACATCATGAAATCATCCAAAAACATGAGATCATAATCCTTGAATCCATACTCCAATTCAAAGGAAGCTAAGATCAAAGTCAAAGAAATTAGAGTCAAAGTCTAAAAGTTAAGAAGCAAGTCAAAGTGAGTTCTTAAAATTTTCAAAGAGTCTTAAACAATCATCTTAACCCCTTTTTAAGGCTCAAATTACAAGTTGAGCAAAGAGTACAGAGTTGAGTAAACATCTCAAAGGCTATAAGGGAACTAAGGATTCCCTAAGAGTTAAGTTTCAAGCTAAGTGAAGCGCAAGAGTTGAGTTCATTTCTCGAAAGCTACAAGGGAGCTAAGTATTCCCTAAAGGTTTACAAATATTTCACATTGAGTAAGAGGAAACTAAGTGTCCAAAAGAGTTTTAAACTAAAAGGGGAACATTGATTCCAAAGTAGAGCTTTTTAAAGCTAAAGGGCTTCAATCAAGCTTAAGTCATCGTTTATCTTTACAACTCGCATACTTGTACATTCAATGTACTGATGCCAGTTGGCCAATATTTTTTTATAATGCAGATGTTGGTAGCAAGGATAAGCACGCATCGCTTCGTTGATCCAGACCGAGCTCCAGAGTCAGCGGTGAGCCTCCTTGCATTCCGGAGGACATCCTTTTTATTGTTTTACTAGTTTAGCTTTAGGATGTTGTAGGGTTTGTCCAACATCCCTCTTTAGTCATTTTAGAAGCTTTGTAGATAGTAGTATGTTAGGTTGTTGTTTTACTTATTGAGACTTAAGTGTCATTTTTGGCCAGACATTATATGAAGTTATTGCTTTAAACATGCTTTACTTCTTAAGTAAGTTGAGTTTAGTCTTCCACTGAGATGAGAAAGCCAGACCAAGGGTTCACGTGGAACCAACAATGATCTACTAGTTCAGATCTCGCACAAGGTATAGGCTCGGGTCGTGCCAAACTTGGTATCAGAGCATAAGGTTCAAGAGTCCTAGGGAGTCTATGAAGTCGTGTCAGCAGAGTCTTAGTCATCGGTGTGAAGCATGCCACATCTATGATTAGAAAGCTACAACATTTAGGAATGTTTCCCTTCTTTCATATTCTTTCGTGCGAAGATTTTATCTCGAAAGTCTCTCCCTTATTCGTGCTTACACGTATTTTTAGATCATCATGCCTCCAAGAAGAGCAGTCAGAGGTCGACCACAAAGAAATGTTGAGGAACAAGAGGTCCCAAGTTTAACAGAGCTGCGACCCCAAGAAAAGGTTACCAATGCTGAGTTCCGCGAGGCTGTCCAAATGTTGAGCCAAGTAGTGACTAACGAAGTCCAGCAACAGAGAGGAGCTCGATAGGAAGGAGCTAACACCTCCAGAATTTGTGAGTTCCTGAGGATGAATCCTCATAATTTCACCAGATCAAACACTACTGAAGATCTAGAGAACTTTGTAAAAGAGTTGAAAAAGGTATTTGAGGTGATGCATGTGGTGGATGATGACAGGGTTGATTGGCTGCATACCAACTGAAGGGTTTGGCTAGAACCTGGTTTGATTAATGGAAATATAGTAGAGTTGAGGATGCACCACATCCAAGTTGGGATTCCTTCAAAGAGGACTTCTTATGGAGTTTCTTTCCTCGCGAACTGAAGAAATCTAAGGTGGGAGAGTTCCTTACTTTGAAACAAGACTGCTTGAGTGTAAATGAGTACGGGTTGAAGTTCACCCAAATGGCTTGGTATGGTCTGAATATGGTGAAAGACATGAGAAGCAGAATGAGGTTGTTTGTTGCAGGGTTGGGTCGTGCTTCAAGTAAAGAAGGTAAGGTGCCATGTTGATTGGTGACATGGACATATCCAGGCTGATGGTATATATGCAACAAGTTGAAGAGGAGAAGCTTAAGGATAGAGAGGAGTACTGAAACAAGAAGGCAAAGAGTGGGAACGAGTCTGGCCAACATAAAGGTGGTTTAAGTTGACCACAATTCTAGAAGATAAAGGGCCATGCACTATCATCTGCTAGTGCACCTACACCCAGAAACCGAGGTGAGTATAGCGGTCAAAATTTGCAGCACTTCAAAGATAGGCCTAATCAATCTCAAGTTAGTGTGGCACAAGAAGGTAGTGGGATTTCTGCGTATCGTAAATGTGGTAGAAACCAACCTGGCAGATGTCGTGATGTCGACAAGTTGTTTCAAGTGTTGTCAAGAGGGTCACTTCGTGAATGAGTGCCCTAATAATAATCAAGGTCGTGGAAATTCGGTCAATAGAGCCCAATATTCACCAGTTGCTCCACCAAACAAAGCTACACCTAGGGGATCCACTTCTGGTACTTGCGGAGGGGAAAATGGCCTCTATACAATCACTAGCCGTAAAGATCAAGAGAACTCTGTAGATGTTGTCACGGGTCTGATGAAAGTATTTTTGATATTTATTCTTTATTACGCCCAGGGGACATGTCCTTTGCAACTTCCTATGTGGAAAATCAGTTTGATATTCTCCCTGAAAAGCTTTGTGAACCCTTTTGTGCTTCTACACCTATTGGGAAGTCTATTATAGCGGAAAGAGTCTATCGTCATTGTACTGTTTCCATCAATCACAAGAGCACCATGACAAATATAGTAGAGTTAGACATGGTAGATTTTGATGTATTCTAGGTATGGACTGGCTCTATGCATGTTATGCATCAATAGATTGCAGAACTCGAGTTATCAAGTTTCATATTCCTAATGAGCCAATCATTGAGTAGGCTAGTAGTTCAGCAGTGCCTAAGGGTTGTTTCATTTCATATCTTAAGGCGAGAAAGTTAGTTTCTAAGGGATGTATCTATCATTTAATCCGAGTTAATAACTCAAATGTTGGGGTACCTTCTCTTCAGTAAATTCCAATAGTCAGTGAGTTTCTAGAAGTATTTCCTAATGATCTTCCCGGAGTCCCTCCCGAAAGAGAGATACACATTGAAATAGACGTCATCCCAGATATTCGTTCTATCTCTATTCCGCCATATAGAATGGCACCAGCAGAGTTAAAAAATCTATAAGGAGAAATTGAAGGATTTGTTAGATAAAGGTTTTATCCGACCAAGTGTCTCATCTTGGGGCGCTCCAGTCTTGTTTGTTAGGAAGAAGGATGGGTCCCTCAGGATGTGTATAGACTACCATCAGTTGAATAAGGTGACGACCAAGAACAAATATCCTCTTCCAAGGATAGATGACCTTTTCTATCAACTTCAGGGTGCTTCTTGCTTTTCCAAGATTGACCTTCGATCAGGCTATCATCAGTTGAAATTAAGGGAATGTGATATTTCCAAGACAACATTTCAAACAAGGTCTGAGCATTATGAATTTTTGGCTATGTCCTTTGGTTTGACAAATGCACCTGCAACGTTCATGGATATTATGGACATGGTCTTCAAACCTTATTTAAATCTATTTGTCATCGTCTTTATTGATGACATACTGATTTATTCAAGAAATGAAGAAGATCATGCTAGTCACCTAAGGACTATTCATCAAATGTTGAGAGATAAAAAATTACATGCCAAGTTCTCCAAGTGTGAGTTTTGGCTTAAGTATGTGGCATTCTTAGGACACATTATTTCTTGTAAAGGTGTTAGAGTTGACACTCAGAAGATTGAGGCAATTCAAAGTTTGCCTAGATCCACATCTCCAACAGATATAAAGAGTTTCTTGGGCTTGGTTGGATATTATAGGAGATTTGTTGAAAAGTTTTCATCTATATGTTCTCCTTTTACCAAGTTAACTCAGAAGACATTCAAGTTTCAATGGTCTGAAGCTTGTGAGAGAAGCTTTCAAGAGTTGAAAAAGAGATTCACTACCGCTTCGATTTTGACCTTACTAGATGATACTCAAGGCTTCACGGTGTAATGTGATGTATCAAGAGTTGGCTTGGGATGTGTGTTAATGAAGAATGACTAGGTCATAGCTTATGCTTCTAGACAATTGAAAGTTCATGACAATAATTTTCCAACTCATGACTTAGAATTGGATGCAACAGTGTTTCTTTGAAGATATGGCGTCACTACTTGTATGGTGTTCATGTGGATATATTCAATGATCACAAGAGCCTCCAATATGTCTTCACTCAGAAAGAGCTCAACCTCAGTCAGAGAAGGTGGTTGGAATTACTCATGAATTTTGACATGAGTATTTTTTATTACCTGGGTAAGGCTAATGTGGTTTCTAATGCCTTAAACAGGTTATCCATGGGAATTACTTTCCATGTCGAAGAAGAAAAAATGGAGTTAACAAGAGATGTGTACAGACTTGCACGATTGGGAGTCAGACTTATGGACTTCATAGAAGGAGGCATAGTGGTGACCAATGGGGATGAATCATCATTAGTGTCAGAGGTGAAAGAAAAGCAAGACCGAGGCCCTATTTTGCTTGTTATGAAGGAAAGTGTCCATAACCAAAGAATATTGGCCTTTGAACAAGTGGGAGATGGTGTGATGAAGTATCAAGGTAGATTATGTGTACGTAAGGTGGATGGACTCCAAGAGAGGATCTTGGAGGAGGCTCATAGCTCCAGGTATTCCATTCATATGGGTTCCACCAAAATATATCATGATTTGAGGGAGGTATATTGGTGGAAAGGCATGAAGAAAGACATTGCTTAATTTTATTGTCAAGTGTTCAAATTGTCAGCAAGTGAAAGTGAACACCAAAGGCATGGAGGTTTAGCTCAAAATATAGAACTTCCAGAATGGAAGTGGAAGATGATTAACATGGACTTGATTACGGGCTTGCCCAAATCTCGAAGGCAACATGATTTTATTTGGGTGATTGTTCGATAGAATGACAAAGTCAGCCCATTTCTTAACGGTAAAGACTACTTATTCGGCCGAAGATGATGCAAAGTTGTACCTTCAATATGTAAGACTTCATGGAGTTCCAGTATCTATTATTTCCAATAGAGGTGCTCAATTAACTGCACAGTTCTGGAAATCCTTCAAGAATGTTTTGGGTTCAAAGGTGAATTTGAGTACTACTTTTCATCCTCAAACAGATGGACAAGCAAAACGTACTATCCAGACCTTAGAAGACATATGGAGAGCTTGTGAAATTGACTTCAAGTGAAATTGGGATGATCACCTATCTCTCATTGAGTTCGCTTACAACAATAGTTATCATTCAAGCATCCAAATGGCTCCATATGAAGATCTCTATGGGAGAAGGTGCAGATTTCCTATTGGGTGGTTTGAAGCTGGTGAAGCAGGGTTGATAGGACAAGATTTAGTTCCCCAAGCTATGGAGAAGTTAATAGTGATTCAATAAAGGTTGAAGACAACAGAAAGTCTCTAAAAGTCCTATACAGACGTTAGAAGGAGACCATTAGTGTTTGAGGTAGATAATTGGGTATATCTGAAGGTTTCCCCTATGAAAGGAGTTATGAGGTTTTATAAGAAGGGGAAACTTAGTCCCCAATATATTGGACCTTATAAAATCTCCAAGAGAAAAGAAATGTGGCTTATGAATTGGAACTACCCCAAAAGTTAGCAGCGGTTCATCCGCTATTCCATATTTCTATGTTGAAGAAGTACTTGGGTGATCCTTCATTTATAGTACCAACAGAGAATGTTGGGATTATGGGTAACCTATCCTATCAAGAAATTCCAGTGCAGATTTTGGATCGTTAGGTTCGCAGGTTGAGGACAAAAAAAGTTGTTTCAGTTAAGTTCCTTTGGTGGAACCAATTCGTTGAAGAAGCGACTTGGGAAGCTGAGGAGGATATGAAGAAGAGATATCCACATCTCTTTGAATCCGGAGTGAATGCGGATCAAGGTACTAAATTCTCTTCTTAGCACTTTAGAAGGTTGTGTATAAGCATGTTATTACTTGCTTTTGTTTTTGAGTGCTGAAATGATGTCACTTTCCTTGGCTTAGTGAAAGAATTCTAATTTGAGGATGAATGTTCTCAAGGCGGATATATTGTATGTAAGGAAATTTGTAAAATTTTCCAGATTTTTGAAGTGAGTTTTTGTCATTTTTCATACGACCATAACTTTCAGCTCAAGAGGAGTTTTAGTGAGTTCTTTATATATACGGAAAGCGCGTCGGAAGATCTTTCCAACAATGCCAAGTTTTTGAAATTCCAAGGTTGTATAAGGGATATATGACTTCGGGAAGTTGGTCTATTGGGCAGAGAAAATTGAAAATCTGGATTTGCTAAGGGTGTTTTGTTCTTTTCTTAAATCAATTATTAATTTCGTTTTAAGGGTATAAAATGGGTTCTAAGCTGATCCCAGTCAGTTTTCACAATTAGAAATAAGCTACGACTTTGAAATAAAGGAGAAAAGAGTAGAAGGGAGAAGTAGACGCAAGAACGACAAGAATTTATTGCATGGATTTCGTCGGTGGTGATCCTTATCAAGGTATGTAAGATCATTCGGTGTTGAATTCTTTCACCCACCCTCCAATTTTATTCATTACAACAATTTAGAGTTATTTGAAAGTAAACCTTGAAGTTCTTGATGAAAAGTTTGAAGTTCTCGTTGGTTGATTTGTAGTTGATCACTAGTAGTTTTGATTCTTGGTTGTGGACTATTTTCTGGTCAATTATGGGGTAATGAGTTATTTAGGGATCCTAAGTGTTTCGGGTGGGATCCATGTGAGTTTGTGATGGTTTATATATGAAAAATGAAGAAAAATGTCAGAGGTCTTGTTAGACGGCCCTTGGGGTGCCTCGCCTGCCAAAGCGCCTCAAGGTAGGCTCTGTTGACAGGCCCTGGTGTGGTGCGCTAGCCAGAGCGCCCCAGACCAAGGTCTGTCTGACAAGCCTTGGCACCTCGACCCCTTGGAGACCCCGTTCTTTCCCTATCATTCCACACTAGTTCCTAAGTGATGTACCTCTCATTCCTAGTTGATTAGAACACTCTAGAGTTTATCTAAACATCATGAAATCATCCATAAACATGAGATCATGATCCTTGAATCCATACTCCAATTCAAGGGAAGCTACGATCAAAGTCAAAAAAATTAAGAGTCTAAGTCTAAAACATATGAAGCAAGTTAAAGTGAGTTCTTAAAGTTTTCAAAGAGTCTTAAACAATCATTTTAACCTTGTTTTAAGGCTCACAGTTAGAAGTTGAGCAAAGAGTAAAGAGTTGAGTAAACATCTCAATGACTATAAGGGAACTAAGTATTTCCTAAGAGTTAAGTTTCAAGTTAAGTAAAGAGGAAGAGTTGAGTTCATTTCTCAAAATCTATAGGGGAACTAAGTATTCCCTAAAGGTTTAAAAATGTTTCACATCGAGTAAGAGTAAACTAAGAGTTCCAAAAGAGTTTTGAACTAAAAGGGGAACGTTGATTCCAAAGAGGAGCTTTTTAAAGCTAAATGGGCAACAAATTATCTCAACCCAAAGAAAAGAAAGTTTTATTAAAAGTATGAGCTAAAGTATGTTTTGAGAGTAGTATTGAGCACCGACATGGGAATGAGAGTTCATATTTACTCAATTCTCCATGTAAACCATGAAGCCATCATGGGAATTGATGGATAATACGTTTTAGATAATCACGTAATTTTATCTAGTTGATCATCTAAGAAAAGTAAGGTCCTATATTAATGGCAAGGTATAAGATAGTTCTTGCAGCGTGGGCAAGACGGTGTATCAAAGTAAGGTCCTATATTAATGGCAAGGTATAAGATAGTTCTTGAAGCGTGGGCAAGACGGTGTATCACCACTCAGGATCATAGTGGTGGGTGTCGATTATATAATCTCCCACCAAAGTTATATTACTTTTATATAAGTAAAGTTGTGTTTGTTATTACATTTTCTTTAACGAACTGATTTGTTTTACTGTTTTTATAAGATTTATATACATATATCTTGCCTGTGTTTTAAATTGCTTTATATGTATATACTTTGAGTTAAGTATATTCTTGAGTTGAGCAGAGCCAAGGTAAGTTCATCTAATCCCCTCAAGCTTAAGTCGTCGTTTAGATTTCAATACGCATACTCGTACATTCAATGCCAGTTGGCCTGTATTGTTTTATGATGCAGACGTAGGTGCTCAGGATCAACACGCAACTCTTCGTTGATCTAGACTGAGCTCCGGAGTCAGTGTGAGCCTCCTTGCATTCCAGAGGACATCCTTTTTATTGTTTTACTAGTTTAGATTTTTGTATATTGTGGGGTCTGTCCCAACATTCCTTTTCAGTCAATTTAGAAGCTTCATAGACAGTAGTACGTTAGGTTGAAGTTTGTTTTATTTGTTGAGACTTAAGTGACATTTTTGTCCAAACATTATATGAAGTGATTGCTTAGAACATGCTTTACTTCTTAAGTAAGTTGAGTTTAGTGATTCACTGAGTTGAGAAAGACAGCACAGGGGTTCACTTTGGAACCAACAGTGGTCTCTGAGTGCCGATCTCGCCCAGGGTGTAGGCTCGGGGCGTGACACATGATGTCAATTCTGTATGTATGCAAGTATACAATATAACTCTGAGATTTATGTAAAAATACAAATAACTGTGTATATAAAATACATCAAACTTCTACGGGAGTTTCTCTTACCGACAACCATCATTTAAGAGCTATAATGATGATAAAATTTTTTGCCTCATGCTGCCAGGGCGTCCTATACCTTGCCATCAGCATAAGACTTGAACTACTAAGTGGATCCACTAGTCTATGCTATAAAGCACTAAAGGAATCTTCCAAAAAGTATGACCCTGTTCTACCCATGGTGGTTACATGGTTTATAGGGGCTGTGAGCTATCTAAACTCTCCCCTGTATCGTTGCTCAATACTAGTACCAAAATATACTAGCTCTTATATTTTAAATACATATTTCTTCTGTGATTTATGATTAGTTCTCAAAATACATAGCTCAAAGGCTACCTTGGAAAACAAAGTTTCCTCTCTTGCTTTATTTAGAAAGCAATTACCTTTTCTGAAACTACCTCAACGGCTCTTTGGAAATCTCAGTTTCCTTTCTTGTTTAAATGGAAAAAAACATTTATGAACTCTTAAGGATACTTAGTTCCCTTCTAAATTTTTTAGAAATGAACTCAACTCTTTACTATTCTCTTTACCTGAAATTAGATTCTTGAAACAAGATTAAAACATTGTTAAAGACTCTTGAAAACATTATAACATATCTTTGACTTGCTTCATAAGTTCTAGACTTGACTCTTAACTTCTCTGGAATTTGATTTTAAATTTCTAGAATTTAAATACAGATTCAAGGTTCACAATCTAATGTCTATGGATGATTTCCTGATGTTTAGATATACCTTACAGTGTAGAAATCAACTAGGAAACATAGGTACATCACTAAGGAACTAGTATGAAATGATGGGGGAAGAGTGGGGAGAATTGCCATCCCTGGCGCTCTGAGAGGCGCGTGGTGCCAACTCTCATAGTTTAGATAAGTTTCTATGGCACTATGGCTGGCATGACGCGCAAGAGGCCAAAGTTCAGAGGAACTTTTATGGCATTTAGGCAGGCGCAACCCCCTAGACCTTGCCCAGAAAATCTGATTTTTCTCCTTCGTTTTTCATCTCTAAACCCTCTAAACTTCCATGGTTCTTTCTCCAAAACACTTAGGATCATTAGTACTACCAATATACAATAGATTCAACCAAAAATTACACCCGGGAACATGAATCAAACCATCAAGAAACTTTAACAACACAACCATCAAGTACTCAACGAAAATTTCAACAATATTCTTCAAGAACACAATTTCTTAACATTTAAAACTTAAATTAGCTTAACTGAAACATCGTTGGTGCGTGGGTGAACTAATCCAATGCTATGGATCTAACATATCTTTTGTTGGCTGACCATCGACAAATTCCACACGCAAAGCGTAAATGTTTTTGAAAATTTCTTGATTTCTCCTCTTTTCTCTTTTATCCAAGCCCTAACATGAATTTTAAATCTTTCTAAACTGAAGAAAGTCTCTTTTTGCCGCAATTAATCCCTATGAAATGTATTAATATTATTAGGTAAAAAAAAGCAAAATTTTCCCTCTCAAATACAATTGGACTATCTTTAATACAACAACCAACTTTTGAAAGGCAAAACTCGCTCATACGAACTCAGAATCGCCAAACTTGGCGGCGATGGAAAGATCATTCTAAGGTTTGGCAAGCATATATGGAACTACACCTTACTCATCCTGGGCTATGAGTTATCGTTGTTTGATGTTTTCCAAAAACTCACTTTTTAACTTACTTAAAAATTTTCAGATTTCCTTATCCTTTCCAAAAGTTATTATTTTCATATTTTAAACTCTTTTCTAGTTATTTCTAGTTGCAATATGTTACAATATCTCTTCATTGGAAACATTCATCCTCGAATGAAGTTATTATTACTATACTAAGGTAGTAATATCAAGTTCAAGCACCCAACAATCAAATGCAACAACAACATGCTTACTCATAACTTAAAGAGTATCAAGAAGAAAATTAGTGCCTTGGTCTGCATTTTCTCCGGATTCAAAGAGATGTGGTACATCTTCTTCATGTCCTCTTCAACTTCCCAAGTATCTTCTTCAACAAATTGGTTCCTCCAAAGGACCTAGACAGATGCTACCTTTTTTATTCTGAACCTGCAAACTTGGCGATCTAGAATTTATCAATGAAGGATCACCCAAGAACTTCTTGAACATGGAGACATGAAATATCAGATGAACTGCAATCATCTACTTCGAACTCTAATGCTCTTTTCCTAACATAAATGTAGGATTTCTGACGACTTTGTGCCATCCGCAACCTTTATTGAATCACTTTAACCTTCTCCATAGCTTGGTGAACTAATCTGGTCTAGATCTTATCCCATAAAGAGATTTATAAGGAGCCTTTTTGATGCTAGAGTGATAACTGTTGTTTTAAGCAAACTCAATTAGAGGTAGTTAATTATCTCAATTACCTTTGAAGTCAATTACGCATGCTCTCAACATATCCTCTAAAGTCTGAATAGTGCGATTTGCTTGCCCATCTATCTGAGGATAAAAAACAGTACTTAAGTTCACCTTTGAACCCAAACCTTTCTGAAAAGATTTCTAGAATTGTGTAGTAATTTTGCACCTCTATCTGAAATAATGGATTTAGGAACTCCATGAAGTCTTATCACCTCTTGAAAATATAATCTAGCATATCTTCTGTTGAATACGTAGTCTTTACCGGCAAAAAGTTGGTTGATTTTCTCATTCTGTCGACAATCACCAAAATAGAATCATACTACCTACAGACCTTAGTAAAACATTGATGAAATCCATATTAATAATCTACCACTTCCATCCCAGAAGTTCTACATTCTAAGCTAAATCACCGAGCTTTTGATGCACTACTTTAACTTGTTGGTAATTTGGGTACTTTGTAACAAATTCAACAATGCCCTTATTCATAATCTTCTACTAATAAACTTCTCTCAAGTTGTGATAAATCATTTTGGAACTCAGATTAATGGAATATCAGGAGCTATGAGCTTTCTCCATGTACCTCTCTTGGAGTCCATCCACCATTAGTACACATAGTCTACCTTGATATCTCAATAGACCATCTCCACTTGTTCAAAATCTAATACCTTTTTCTTATTAACATTTTCTTTCAATTCAAGCAAAATAGGGTCTTGGTCCTGCTTCTCTTTCACTTCTGACACATATGATTATTCAGCCCTATTTGTCACCACTATTCCTCCGTCTGTGGAATCCATGTGTCGGACTCTTAAGCATGCAAGTCTATGCACATTTTTCGCTAGTTATTTGTTCTCTTCTTGAAGATGGGCGGTACTACCCATAGACAACCTGCTTAAGGCATCATAAACCATATTAGCCTTACCTGGGTGATAAAGAATGTTCATGCCATAATCCTTGAGCAACTCTAATCACCTCTTTTGTTTGAGATTAAGCTCTCTCTGAATAAACAAATATTATAGGATATTGTGATCAGTGAATACATAAACAGGAACCCCATACAAATATTGACGCCATATCTTCAAGACGAATACTACAACAACCAACTGTAAGTCATGGATTAGGTAGTTCTTCTCGTGAACTTTCAACTGTCTGGAGGCATATGTTATAACCTTGCCGTTCTGTATTAGGATACAACCCAAACCAACTCTAGATGCATCACAATACACCAGAAAACCTTGAGTACTCTCCGATAAAGTCAAACCTGTGCAATAGTAAACCTTTTCTTCAATTCCAAAAAAGCTTTTGTAACACAAGTTTCAGATCATTGAAACTTGATATATCGTTTTCCGAGTCAAATTTGTCAAACGAGATGAAATAGATGAGAAAACTTTTACAGATCTTCTATAGTGGCCAACCAAACTCAAGAAACTACTGATATCATCTGGAGATGTGGGTCTAGGCCAATTTTTCACTACCTCAATCATCTGGGTATCAACTCTAATACCATCACTAAAAACTATGTGACCCAAGAATGCCACAGACTCAATCAAAAACTCACACTTAGAAAACTTGGCATACAACTTTCTATCTTTCAAAGTTGGAATACCTATTCTAAGATGACTAGCATGATCTTCATTCATTCCTTGAATAGATTAGTATGTCATCAATGAAGACGATACCAACCATATCATAAGTTTTGAAGACTCCATTAATAAGGTCCATGAATGTTGCACACACATTAGTCAACCCAAGGGACATGACCAAAAACTCATAATGTCCATATATAGTTTTGAAAGTTGTCTTTGGAATATCTAATTCCCTTACTCTTAACTGATGGTAGCCAGATCTAAAATTTGTCTTAGAAAAATAGGTGGCATCCTAAAGTTGGTTGAATAAATCATCAATTCTTTGTAGAGCATACTTATTCTTGATGGTAACCTCGTTCAAATGACAGCAATTTATATACATCCTAAGGGAACCATCTTTCTTACACACAAACAAGACCGGAGCTCCCCAAGGTGAGACACTTGGTTAAATAAAGCCTTTCTTAAAAAGATCTTTCAACTTCTCCTTTAGTACCTCAACTCTGCTGGTGCTATTCTACATTGCGGAATAGATATAGGACGAGTATCTGGAAGAAGATCTATACCAAAGTCTAATTCTCTCTCATGAGGAACTCCGGGAAGATCATTACGAAAGACTTATGGAAACTCTTTTACTACTGGAACTGATTGAATAGAAGGTACCTCAACACTTGAGTCAATAACTCTGACTAAGTGATAGACACACCCCTTAGATTAACTTCCTTTCCTTAAGATACAAAATGAAACAACCCTTAGGCACTGCTAAACTGCTTTTCCATTCAAAGACTTGCTCATTTGGAAACTAAAACTTGACTATTCGAGTTCTACAATTGATTGAGGTATAACATGTATGAATCCAATCCATATCAAGAATGACATCGAAATCTACCATGCATAACTCAATTAAATCATCCATGATACTTTTGTGATTGACAGAAATGAGAATCATGATGACTCTCTCTGCTAGAATAGACTCAAGAAACTGGTGTAGAAATACTCAATGGTTCACTAAGTTGCTTAGTAATCATGTCAAAGTTCATAGCAACATATCGAGTTAAAATATAAAATCACTCCTGGTTATAGCAATGCATAAATAGTAAAGCCAAAGACTTGAATCATACTATTCACAACATCTGGCCAATCCTCTTGATCTTGGCGATTTTAGAGTATACAAGTGGTTTGTTCCTCCGCCAGTACCATAAGTAGTTCCCCTAGGTGCAGCCCTGTCCGGTGGAGCAACCGATGAAGACTGGGCTCTGTTGCCCCCACTAGTATTTCCGTGCTTGTTCATTGGACACTCTCGCATGAAATGCCCATTCTGACCACACTTGAGACAACCAGTGGAGCCATCACGACAAGAACTTGAAATTTTCCTCCCACATTTGGAACATGCAGGGGCTTAATACCTCTTTGTGCCATGATACCCTGAGAATAAGTAGTTTTAACTCTAAAGCTCTGATAATTGTACTCACCTTTGTTCTTAGGTGCAGGTGCATTAGCAGATCATGAAGTATGTTGGAATGATGTCCAGTTGGCATTAGTATTGTGATGCCGAGATTCATTCCATGTCTTAGCCTTCTTATTAATGAATTACTCCATATATCTTAGCTTTTCTTCCTCTACTTGTTTCAAATAGATCATCAACCTCGAAATATACATGTCCCCAATAAGCATGCTGCCCCACCCTCTTTGTTTTATGGACGTCTTAAACCAACAATAAATAGACTCATTCTGCTCCTCATGTCCATAACTATCTATGGAGAATAAAGGGATAATTGGGTGAACTTCAACCAATACTCAAGAACACTTAGAGAATACTTCCTAAGTGCGAGGAAATCACGTAGCATGGTCTCTTTCAGTTCTCGGGGAAAGAAACGCCCCAATAAGGCCTTCTAAAAATAATCCCAACTCGCAGGTGTTGCATTTTCATCTCTACCCTATTTAGTTGATAGGAAACTAGCTCAACTCTCTTAGTGTTAACAACATGTATTACCTTGAATACATTTTTCAGTTCCTCAGTGAAGTTCGCTGGATCCTCAGTAGTGCTCGAACCAGTGATACTTTGGGGATTCATCCTCAAGAACTCACGAATCCTTGAAATATCAGCCCCTTGTTGTCGAGCTTCTCTTTGCTGACCAACCTGATTAGCCACAATTTGACTAAGCATTTTAATTGCCTCTCTGAATTCATTATTAGTAACTTTTTCTCAAACTACCTCAAATTCTCTTTGGATATCTCAGTTTCCTTTCTTGTTTAAATGTAAAAATATATTTATGAACTCTTAAGGAATACTTAGTTCCCTAATAAATTTTTGAGAAATGAACTCAATTCTTTACTCTTTACTTAACTTGAAACGGGAGTTTTAATGCTAGATTAAAAACATTGTTAAAGATTCTTACAACTTTATAACTTTGCCTTGACTTGATTCTTAACTTCTAGACTTGACTCTTAACTTCCCTTGACTTTGATCTTAACTTTCCTTGAATTAGATTATGATTCAAGGTTCATGATCTCATGTTTATGGACGATTTCATGATATTTTGATGTACCTTAGCGTGTTGAAATCAACTAGGAAACATAGGTACATCAGTAAGTAACTAGTATGTAAAGATGTGGGAAGAATAGGGAGAACTAGCATCCCAAGCGCTCCGAGAGGCGCGGGGACCTAGCTCTCAAAGTTTAGAGAACTTTCTGTGGTGCTTAGGCTGGTGTGACGCGATAGAGGCCAAAGTTCAGAGAAACTTTAGCGGCGTTCTGGCAGGTGCGACACCCCAACCTTGCCTAGAAAATCTCTGACTTTTCTCCTTTGTTTTTCACCTCTAAACCTTCTAAAATTCCATGGTTCTTTCCCCCAAACACTTAGGATCATTATTACTATAAATATACAATATATTCAACCTAAAAGTACACCCGAAAGCATGAATCAAACCATCAAGAAACTTCAACAAAACAACCATCAAGAACTCAACGAAACTTTCAACAATTTCTTCAAGAACTCAATTTCGTAACATTCAAAGCGTAAATTTGATGAACTGAATCATGGTTCGATCATGGGTGAACTAAATTAAATCTATGTCATCTCACATACCTTTTTAGGGATCAACCCCAACAAATTCCACACATAAAGCTTTAAAGTTCTTGGCAATTTCATGATTTCTTTTCCACACACAGAGCTCGAAAGTTCTTGGTAATTTCTTGATTTCTTTTCTTTTGTCTTTTCTCCAAGCCCTAGCGTGACTTCTAAATCTTTCTAAACTGAAGAAAGTCTTGTTTTACCCTAATTAATCCCTAAAGACGAATTAATATAATTAGATAAGTAAAATAAAGTTTTTCCCTTTCCAAATATGGATTAGACTTTCCTTAAACCCACAGCCCAACTTCCGAAAGGCATAACTAACTCATACCAATTTGAAATCACACAAACTTGACTACATTGGAAATATCATTCCAAGGGATTTCCAACCATATCTGGAACTAAACTTTACTTATCCTGGGCTAGGAGTTGTGGTCAATTGAAGTTGGCGAAAAACTCACTTTTAACTTAAAAAATTCCTAGATTTCCTTATACTTTCCAAAATTGATTGTTTTCATATTTTAAACTCTTTTGTAGTTCTTCCTATGTAACACCTTCAAAATGACCTAGGTGAAGCTAGTGCCTAACATGTATTTCATGAGTCTGTAAAGTCGTAAAATGGTTAATAATAGTGTTAGAAGTCAGTTTGAGGAGTTTTGAAGATTTTTGAAGTGAAACGTCCAAGACGTCCATAAACTAGTCGAAGTTGAACTAGTGTATCGTAGTGTTTTGTAGTATAGTTTTGGAGTACGGTATGAGATTGAAATTAAGTATTGATAGTTCCTACACATAGCCTGACATGTAAAGGGTCAAAATATCCGAGAACGATGCCCCAAAGACCAACAAAAGGGTCCTTGAGGAGGACCCAAAGATGGGCAAAGCAAGCTGCCGAGCCAGCAAAGATTTGACAGAAGCTGTGTGTCGCACCAGCCACATTTAAAGGGAAAAAAGTTATCCATGCAATGCAGGGACAACACAAACCACTGTCTTAAAATTTTCCAAAAAGAAGAATCAGAGGTAACCCGGCGACGCGCAGTGACCTCCCAGATTTGGTCGTGTCGTTTTTAAGTAAAATTTTAATTGGTTAAAAGGTCCATTAAGTGCGGGTGTCTTTTGGGTAATTTGGGTATCACTTACTGACAGTTATTGAGTCTTTTTAAGCCCCTAATCTCACCAATCAAAGCTAAACCCTCAACTCAAAACAAACCTCTCCATTCCTCCTCTCCAGAACCTCCATTGATGAAGCTTTGAAGCTCCAAGGAAGAAGACTGATTTTCCATGTTTTTCTCCATCAATTTCGTGGTCTTTGCTTCACATAAGGTATGGTGTTTCATCCTTGAATCCTCTTTCATTCAAGGAGTCAATTCCAATGGTTTTCAAATATGATCAAAACATAAATTTTCCTATTTTGTTATCTAGCATGTGTTCTTGCATAAAATGTTTGACTCAATGAATTATGACTGAATTGATGTTAATTTGATGATTTTAGAACAAAAACTCCATGAACCCATGCAAATCAATATTTCCTTATTTTGGCTATATTATGGGTGATTCGATCACGTCGCAATTTTATTGATTTCTTATGTAGATTGTATTGGGCTATTGATATATGTATAAATTATGTAAGAATTGTATGTAGACTGTACTAAATACATGAATTTCATATTGTATTTTCTTAGATCATTGTATATTGTGTGGATATTGGTAAGAGACATTATGGATTGAATTGGTTGAATTATCTATGTATTGGAGGTGTTTATATTGTAATGGTAGTATGTTAACCTAACCTCTTCTATATTGTGTGGTGTGGGTGTTTCAATTGTGATGTATGACATGGTCCACTTACAGAGCGGTGCTTATGTAATATATTTTTGATCAATGTGTCCTCGTCGATATTACATTATTAATTATGCTATTATCATATTATAACTTGGATATATGATCATTGTGAAGGTCTATGTGGCTTACATGTATATGTGAAGTCAAAGCATGTCACGACCCGGATTGTAGAATCCGAATCGCAATAGGCGTCGATGACCTCTCCGAGGTCGCAGACAAGCCTCTTCTTGCATTCATCGTTAATTTTAGCGGAAAATTTAAAACTTTTTGTTCATATTTGAAGTATAAAAAGACTTCATATAAACGTGTATTTGTAAGGAAGTTCATTGCTCATACATCAACCATCTAGTAATAAAATCATGCAACTTGAAAGAAATAGAATCTCATGTCATAAATAATATTTACTAAAACGGCATCATTACAAGCATCTGAATAAAATAGGAAGGAAACACTAGTGGAACATACCCACTAGTTCAAACCTACTACTAAGCAAGAAACATAAAGGCAGGAATCCTCGAATGCATGAGACCTACCAAGTCCGGATGAAATCTCTGAGTCTGAACAACTGCAATGATATCTTCAACGTCCACCTGAGCCTGCACCTAAAATAGTAATATTGTATGGAATTAGTACACACTTGTACTAAGTATGGATGAATGCAGAAATGCATAACGGTAATGCATGAACAATACAGACTCTTCCTAATCAACATGCTTCCTTATGAGGTCAAGTCTCTTGACATGCCTAATTCCTACTAGGAAGGTCATGCCATGAATATGTCTCACATCATACACATATATATTCACATAAGATACATGCCATGTTTCATATATTATACATTTCATATCCACGAGACCTTGGATTCATGGATATAGAATTAAGACATCTCAAGTGAGGGCCCAACATATGGGACCTCAGCCCGAGGGCCTTTTTTATCAAACACAGTCTTCTTCATTCATTCATTCATACTCTACATTATTCATTTCATTCATTAATAGGCTGATTTAAACACCAGTTATAGCTAGGATGAAGTTTAAGACTCTCATCGGGATAATGAAGTGCAATGACCAAGAATGACCTAATGTCATAACTTGAATCCGGTTTCACCTCTTGATTGTCTTGCACAAACACCTTCGATATCGTTCATTTCATTATCTTTAATACTTTGAGAAACTTCAACCTTAACCGACATATATCATGTGAGCATCATGAAATCCGGTGTCTACGCCAAACCGAAAAGAGGTGGTACCGAAAAGAGGTGGAGTCACTGGCCAAAGTGAAACCAAAGACATGCTAGCTTTAGGGGTTCGAACAAAGCTAGTTCCCTTTGTTGGCAACATAGTTCAAAGACTAGGAGATTTAGGGAGACCCGTACACACCTTGGTGGACAGTCTCATTTCATGAGATTTATGTGAACCTCTGCCCTTCCCGAAAGAAGGAATCACTACTCATAGCTAGCCTATCAGTGCTTAGTTTAAAGTTTTTATTTAGATTCAACTCATACATCGTCGAAGATTGATTCTTAGAATGAGGTAGTCATAGATAATTAGATAATTTCTCATCTCTTCTTTACGTATAAGTGTAAATACTCCTTACACTTACATTTAGAATGTGATTGAGACTTGTCTCTTTATATTCAACACTCTCTTAGGTGAGTACTTTTAGTGACCTTTACTTAGGATTGGTTGAGACTTGTCTCACAATTCCTCTTAGACTCTTATCATGTTTTCACCATTTTCATAAGCATCATAGGTAAACATAATTACTCAGCTCATTACGTGAATGTTCATTTTTTTATCTTGCCCTTAACTTACATCATATGCCATGCTCATGGCCTTTATTGTACATTACACTCGTGGCAGTACCCCTTTCGGGTTACTCATATCTATTTAAGAGTTTCATGATCATATAATTGTATATTGTGGAAGACTTATGCATCTTGTATATTCGGCCAAGGGTACCCAGGTTCGATCCTTAGTGGCTGCATTTTATTTCATTATATGTAAGACTTATGATCCTCACAGTTTCTGCCGAGAAAACCCGTGTTCGAATCCCTTGGGCCGCATTTTATTTTTTGATTTTTTAGAGTGTTAGGTATCTTCGTATATTCGGCCAAGAGAATGCGGGATCGAATTACAGTAGCCTCAATTTTATTATTTTATTTTGGTGTGAGATTTATGTGTCTCACACCCTTGGCCGAGTAGCCGGGTTCAAATCCCCTTTCTCACACTATTTTTTTTCTTTTGATTTAAGGCTTGTTATATTAGTGTTAGGACCTTAAGGTCTAGAGTTTCGCCCTCAATGGAAGCATCTATTTCTCTTCATTTTTACAAGTGATTAGCTGAAACTATACTAAATTAACATATGCCTTTAATTCAATTAGTTGCATTAGCCTAGACGTTTAGCTTGGAGTTTTACATGTACTTATAACCAATTTGTTAAGGAATTTACTTTCATTTTATTTTTCATGAACATCACGGTTTATTTTTGCATGTTAAACAAACAACTTTACATAAACACATAATTCACAATTCCTTCAAGTAAATCGTAACAACACAATTGCAAAGAAACAAGCTTTGTGCACATATGACATTCAACATTCGGACGTATATAAAAAATCAAAACAGTCCAAGAACACACATTGCACACAATCACAATCATTCCTAAAATCATCTACCAAAAGTCGTACCAACGCATGCACAATCGTCCATAAGATCTAATGATAGAAGCATGCAACGGGGACAACCTTAGTTTTTAGATTTGAATTGAACTGAGCCTTAGGGGAATCTTGGGCAAGGGACATAGAGAGACAAAAATCCATACCTTTTTCAGCCTTGACAACCAGCCACAATCACACGTCCTAACCTACACACAAACCTTTCTTCCGAGCTTTGATTCTTGTTCCCAAGTGAGGTTCTTTACGTTATTTCTTAAAATACTTAGGCGTACAAATTTTTCTTTTTGTTTCATGATTGATGCAGCCGAGAATTCCTTAGAACAGTAAGTTAAATTTTGTTTTTAGTTTTTGAATTGTAAGGTAAAGCTGAAAATTGTTTTTAGGAGTATATGAAGAATTAAGAGTGTACATGAAGTACACTCCTAGTGGGAGTCGTGCACCTCATGCTTGGGGAGTTTGTTGTTGACTTATTCAACATAATTTAGATGATAAAATGAGATTATAATCTTCATATTAAGTTAATATAATGCCCCTTCTGATTTTTGTCTAATTTAAATAATTTAAATCGCCCCTTTATGTGCCTCCAACTCGGCTTGACTCCGAGTGTGGAGATCCGGTAAAACTCGGCTTTGACCACCGAGATTTGACCCATTTTGACTAATTAAAAACATTATTTAATTAATTAAATATCATACAAGGGTAATTACCATACTACCCCTAGCCCCGAAATTACCTTTTTACCCCTAGAACACTCAAGACCTAGGACTAACCCTCTAAGTCCGGTTAAGACTCACCTGGGTGAATCCTAGTGTTTGGGGCCCTATCATTGTTGAAACCAACCCTGCCTAGCTCAACCAACTCACCAAGTTGGTTGGATTGGCTTGTGCATAGGTCCAGGGGTCCGGTTCAACGCGCATCAAGCCGTGTGAATCGTCTAACCTATGCATTCTAGGTGCCTATAGGTCTTACTTAGCATAGTCGTTTTTGGATTCTTACAATATCCAACCTTAGGAACAGTCATCCCTGAATGACACTACTCATCATTTAACAAAGAGGGTGATTTTCGAAAGCTATTCCATCATACTTAAACGTTTCTCCTTTGTGAATATTTGATTCACACTTATTCGGATGATGTATACCATTTAAGCTTATCTAAAGCTTCATATTTGAGATTGAGGAATTTGCTTCTCAATCACACTTATCTGAATGCACTCCAAAAATCATGCAACACAGAAAAGATGCCTATGCTAGACAAAAACAACAACATAAATTGTAAACATAACTTCATTTTAACTCATATAGTGACATTATAACACATACGATTAGTGACCTATCACACCAAGTTGACTACAACACTTAGAACTTAGAGTTTCTTACACTAAAATCAGACTTTAGGAATAGAATATCTAACCTTAGTAACTCAACAAATGAGGATAGCGGGATCTCATATCAGCCTCGGCCTCCCATGTTGCTCCCTCAACAAGGTGGTTCCTCCATAGGACTTTCACGGTGGAAACCTCCATGTTCCTCAGTCACTTCACTTGAGGATCTAGAATTGCGATTGAACCTCTTCATAGGAAAGATTCAGATCAACTCCTAACCCCCTCAATAGGAAGAATGGATGTTGGATCTCCTAGACACTTATTGAGCATTGAAACGTGAAACACTGGATGAACAGAAGACAATTCTTGAGGTAAATTCAATTCATAGGCCACATTTCCTACTCGCTGCAAGACCTCATAAGGACCTATATACCTCGGACTCAACTTACTTTTCTTACCAAACCTCATCACCCCTTTCATAGGTGATATCTTTATGTAGACTTGATCACCTACCTCAAACTCTAGAGCTCTTTTTATGTTGTCTGCATAGGATTTTTGACGACTGTAAGCAGTAGCCAATCTATATTTGATTATTCTCACCTTCTCCATAGCCTCATGTACGATCTCAGGGCCAAAGATGGCAGATTCTCCTACTTCAAACCAGCCAACAGGAGACCTACATCTTCGGCCATATAGTGCTTCAAAAGGTGCCATCCCAATACTGGAATGGTAGCAATTATTGTAAGAGAACTGTATCAGCGGCAAGTGATCATCCCAACTCCCTTTAAAATTCAATAACACAAGCTCTCAACATGTCTTCAAGGGTCTGGATGGTACGCTCTGCTTGTCCATCCGTCTGCGAATGAAAAGCAGTACTAATCTTTACCTGTGTACCCAAGCCTTTTTGGAAAGATATCCAAAAAGGAGAAGTAAACTAGGCTCCCTATTCGAGATGATAGAAAGAGGAATCCCGTGCCATCTCACTATCTCATCAATATAAAGCTTGGCATAATATTCAGCCTTGTAAATAGACTTCACAGGTATGAATTGAGCGGACTTGGTCATTCTGTCAACAATTAACCAAATTGAATCATGTAATTTCCTAGTCGTTGGCAGATCAACCAAACTCCATATTGATAGCCTCCCACTTCCATGTTGGAATCTCAATTGTCTGAGTGAGACCCCCAGTCTTAAGGTGTTCTGCCTTAACCTATTGGCAATTCGAACACTTCTCCACGAATTTAGAGATATCTCTCTTCATGCCTTCCCACCAATAAACCTCTTTAAGGTCATCGTACATCTTGATGTCACCTTGATGAATGGAATACCTGGAATCATGAGATTCTGCCAAAATATTAGTCCTCAAATTATCAACATTAGACACACATAACCTGTTTTGGTACCTGAGTACACTATGCCCTCCTAGGAAAAACAATTCATTCAACTTACTCAATACTGAGTCGTTCAACTCCATAAGTACTGGGTCGAGATGCTAATTGGCTTTAACATCTACAACAAATGAGGATTCAGAGCTTGAGTGAACCAAAACACCCCCACTTGCTGCATCTGCCAGCCGTACAACCAATCTAGCCAATTGGTGTACCTCTTTAACCAGCTCATTCTTCTCTTCATCAATATGAGACATGCTGCCCATGCTCAATCGACTCAATGCATCAGCCACCACATTGGTCTTACCCGGGTGATAATAAACACTCATATCATAATCTTTGAGTAGTTCTAGCCATATCCTCTAACGAAGGTTCAAATCCCTCTGCGTAAAAACATACTGAAGACTTTTATGTTCAGTATATACATCAACATGTACACCATATAAATAATGTCTCTAAAGTTTTAATGCAATCATCATAGCAGCTAACTCAAGATCATGAGTAGGATAATTCTTCTCGCGGATTTTTAACTGTCTTGATGCATATGCAATCACCTTGCCATCCTGCATAAAAACACATCCCAAACCTACTCCCGAAGCATCACAATGCACCACATATCCTGCACCACTCCTCGGCAACGTGAAAACTGGGTTGAAGTGAGTCGGTCTTTGAGCTCTTGGAAGCTCTTCTCACATTTTTCAGACCACTCAAACTTCACCTTCTTCTTTGTCAAGGCTATCAATGGAGTAGCAATAGTGGAATATCCTTCCACAAACCTGCGATAGTAATTGGCCAAACCCAGAAAACTGCAAATATCGGTAAGAGTAAGGGGTCTCAGCCATTTGTTCACTGCCTCAACCTTTATAGGATAAACTTCTACACCCTGGTCGGTCACAACATGACCAAGGAAGGTCACTGATCTCAACCAGAATTCACATTTGCTGAACTTTCCGTACAACGAATATTTTCTAAGTACCTGCAATGTCTTTCTCAAGTGTAATTCACACTCTTCTCTAGACTTGAGTATATGAGAATGTCATCTATGAATACTACGACGAAGGAATTAAGCTACTCACGAAAAACTCTATTCAAAAGGTCCATAAACATTGCTAGTGTGTTAGTGTGGACGAATGACATGATAAGAAATTCATAGTGCCCATATCTAGTACGAAACCTTCTTAGGAATGTCTTCCCACCTCACTCTAAGTGATGATAACCTGACCAAAGTTCTATATTGGAAAAGAAACTTGAACCTTGGAGTTGGTCAAATAAATCATCGATTCTAGGAATAGGGTACTTATTCTTTATAGTGACTTTGTTGAGTTGCCGATAATCGATGCACATTCTAAGAGTTACATCCTTTTTATTTACGAACAACACAGGAGCACCCCATGGGGATATGCTTGGATGGATGAAGCCCTTATCAAGTAGATCTTTTATTTACAACTTCAACTCTTTGAGTTTAGATGGGGCCATCCTATACGGGGGAATAGAAATTGAGTTGGTGTTGCGATCTAAATCAACACCACAATCAATCTCACATTCACGAGGGATTCGTGGTAAATCCTCCGGAAAGACATCTGGAAACTAATTCCCTATCGATACAGAGTCTATGGAAGGAACTTCTTGATCTAAGTCATTGACTCTAACTAAGTGGTACAAATACCACTTAGATATCATCGTATTGGCCATTAAGTGTGAAACAATTTGGTCGACTGCATTTGAACCATGCCCTTCCCATTCCCACTCTAACTCATTTGGAAACTGAAACCTCACTACTCTATTTCGACAATCTATTGTGGCATAACACTTATGGAGCCAATCCATACCAAAAATTGTATCAAAATCGAGCATGGCTAATTCCACAAGATCAGTGTGAATGACTCTATTAAGGATGTGAATTGGGCAATTTTGATACACTCTTTCTACTCTAAGGTCGTTTCCTATGGGGGTACTTACTAGAATCGGCTCATGCAGGACATCAGGAAACACATCAAACCTACTAGTTATCAAAGGAGTAACAAATTATAGAGTAGATCCTAGATCTAACAATGCATACACTAGGAAAGTAAAGACATGCAACATACCCGTGACAACATCAGCTGACTTCTATTGCTCTTCTCTAACTTTCAGCGCATAAAATCGTTTCCTCTTAGAAGGTTCAGCTGCAGCATTTGAAATCAGCCGAGGCTGAGCACCTGCCTTGGCCTCATTTATCGTTTGAGGACAATCTCGGACATGTGTCCAGTCTTGCCACACCGGAAGTAGGTGTTAGTACCTACTAAACATTCAGCCCCATGAGGACGTCCAAATTTACTACAAAGCTTGCTTTTTCGCTGGATGTTCCGATCATTGTTCCTTCTGGGGCCAGACTCGTTCACTTTGGCATTCGAATTCCCTAAAGAAGCAGAATTACCTGAATGTCTCTTGAACTTTGGCCTATTCTTGACTCCAAATGAGCCCCTACCCGAGCTTGAACCAATATGATCCGCCGTCTTAGGCTTCTTGCTTTCATGAACTCTTCTCTTACGGCGGCTCTCTTCCACTTGCTGAGCATGCACCATCAACCTGCCCCAATCCATGCTATCATGCAACATGGCTGTCTGACAATCTTCCACTACATCCTCCAACACGCCAATCACAAAACTGCTCATTTCATCCCTGCTATTTGCCACCAGAGAAGAAGCATACTTTGATAGTTTAACGAATTTCAAATAATACTCCTTGACTGACATACCTCTTTGTCTCAAGTTGATGAAATCTTCAACCTTGGCTTCTCGTTTCTCTCTCGGAAAGAATCTCTCCAGAAAGGCAGTCTTGAGCACCTCCCAAGTGATGGGAACATCTCCACGTGCTCGTCTATCAGTCCACATCCGGTACCAAATCTGTGCCACATCCTTGAGTTGATATGCAATCAACTTAGCCTTCGCCTCCTCATATAATCCCATGGCACAAAGGATCTTGTGGACCTCATCCACGAACTCCTGGGGATCCTCATTGGTCCTGGATCCATAGTAAACTGGTGGTTCATTCTGGTGAAGTCCCTTAGCGTGCTAGCCATTGTGCTAGCATGAGGGTTCTCTCTGGGAGCACCCTCTCTCGCGGCTTGAGACGTGATGGTTTGAGCCTGAGTAGTGATGGCCTGTGCCATCTCCTGCGAATCATTCCTCACTTCACCATCTGTCAACCCAGCTGGATTGACAGGCACTTGATCAGCAGCAACTGGGCTTGAAGAGGAACTTGATATCCTCCAGCAGCTACCTCACCTTACCCTCCTGGCTGCATTTCTCCTCATATTCATTATCTACATGTAGATACAAGAATAATTTAGATTCTTAATGACACAATTATGTCATTATTCTACATAGCATGATAAAGAGTAGAAGATGGGAAAATTTCCTAAGCATTATGCAATCTCTAATTCATGATAGTGGTGTACTTCACAACCATAATTATAAACTACTTAATGTAGTTGATATGAGCCTGATGTCTTGAATATTTAACCTAATGCTCTGATACCAAGTTTGTCGCAACTCGGATTCTAGAATCTGAATTGCCACTGGCGTTGTTGACCTCTCAGAGGTTGCAGACAATACTCTTCTTGCATTCATCACATTCATACGGTTAATTTTAGCGTAAAATTTAAACTTTTTGTTTATATTTGAAGTATACATATACTTCATATAAACGTGTACCTGTAAGGAAGTTCGTTCCTCATACATCAACCATCTAGTAATAAAATCATGCAACTTGAAAGAAATAGAATCTCATGTCATAAGTAATACATGCCAAAACGACATCATTACAAGCGTCTGAATATAATAGGAAGGAAACACTAGTGGAACATACCCCACTAGTTCAAACCTACTACTATGCAAGAAATATAAATGCAGACATCCTCGAATGGATGTGGACCTACAAAGTCAGGATGAAATCTCTGAGTCCGAACAGCTGCAATGATACCTTCAAGGTCCACCTGAGCCTGCACCTAAAATAGTAATATTGTATGGAATTAGTACACACTTGTAATAAGTATGGGTGTATGAAACAACACATAACGATAATGCATGAACAAGAATGGATCTTCCTAAACAGCATGCTTTCTTAGAAGGTCAAGTCTCTTGACTTTCCTAATTCATAGTAGGAAGTTCATACCATGAACATGTCACACATCATACACATATAGGTTCACATAACATACATTTCATGTTTCATATATTATACATTCCATATCCACGAGACCTTGGAATCATGGACGTAGCATTAATACGTCTCAAGTGAGGGCTCAACATATAGGACCTCAACCCGAGGACCTCTTTTAGCAAACACAGAGTTTGCTTGATTCGTTCATTCATAATTCACATTATTCATTTCATTCATTCATAGGCTGATTTAAACACCAGTTATACCTAGGATGAAGTTTAAGACTCTCATCGAGATCATGAAGAGAAATGACAAAGAATAACCTAATGTCATTACTTGAATCCGATTTCACCTCTTGATTGTATTGCACAAACACCTTCGGTATCGTTCATTTCATTATCTTTAATACTTTGTGGAACTCCAACCTTAACCGACATAGATCATGTGAGTATCATGAAATCCGGTGTCTCTCCCACACCAAAAAGAGGTGGAGTCACTGGCCAAAGTGAAAGCAAAAACATGCTAGCTTTAGGGGTTTGAACCAAGCTAGTTCCCTTTGTTGGCAACATAGTTCAAATACTAGGAGATTTAGGGAGAACCATACTCACCTTGGTGGACAGTCTCATCTCATGAGATTTATGTGAACCTCTGCCCTTCCCAAAAGAAGCAATCACCACTCATAGCTAGCCTATCGGTGCTTAGCTTAATGTTCCTATTTACATTCAACTCATACATCATCGAAGCTTGATTCTTAGCGTGAGGTATTCATATCTCATTAGATGATTTCTCAGCTCTTCTTTACGTATTAAGTGTGAATTGTCCTTACACTTACATTTAGAATGTGATTGAGACTTGTCCCTTAAAATTCAACACTCTCTTAGGTGAGTAATTTTAGGGACCTTTACTTAGGCTTGGTTGAGACTTCTCTCACGATTCATATTAGCCTCTTATCATGTTGCCATAATTTTCATTAACATCATATTTAACATAATCAATCACCTCATTGATGTTCATTTCTTCATCTTGCCCTTAACTTGCATCGTATGCCATGCTCATTGCCTTTAGTGTACTTTACACTCATGGTAGTACCTCTTTCGGGTTACTTATATCTAGTTAAGTGTTTCATGATCATCTAAGACTTTGTTTGGATCATTGTTACACATTATTTCATAACGTATTGTATTATATTTTACTCTGTTATGCTGTATTGTATGGTAGATAAATTTTTTGGGTAAATTTTATTGTTTGTTGTTGTTTAGTAACATTTTAATTGTTTGGTTTGATTGTATCGTACTACATTGTAATTTATAAATTTACTTGATTATCCTTAATTATTCTAGGGTAAGAGGTTTGTTAGGTTTAAATAATGAAGGTAAAGGGTAAATTAGTATTTTAAAATATGATGTAAAAATATAATTGGAAAAAGAAATTAAATAACAATGGGAACACACCAAATTGTTTGTTCCACAAAATAGGGGTTTCCATTGTTACGTAACAATGAAATTCACAATACAGTACAATACATTTTGAGTAACAATTAAAACAAACATTTTAAGTATAATAACAGTACAATACAACACAATGGATAACAATGATCCAAACATAGTGTAAGTGTATATTGTACAAGACTTATGCATCTTAGACATTCGGCCAAGGGGACCCAAGTTCGATCCCTAGTGGCAGCATTTTATTTCATTATATGTAAGACTTATAAGCCTCACAATTTCGGTCAAGAGAACCCGTGTTCGAATCCCTTGGGCAACATTTTATTTTTAATTATTTAGAGTGTTAGGTATGTTCATATATTTGGCCAAGAGAATCCGGGATCGAATCCGGATGGACTCAATTTTATTATTTTATTTTGGTGTGAGATTTATGTGTCTCACACCCTTGGCCGAGTAGCCAGTTTCTCACACTATTTTTTTTTCTTTTGATTTAAGTCTTCTTCTCTTAGAGTAAGGACGTTAAGGTCTCGAGTTCTACCCTCAATGGCATAATCTATTTCTCTTCATTTTTACTAGTGATTAGCCGAAACTATACTCAATTAACATATGCCTTTAATTCACTTTCTTACATTTATCCTAGGCGTTTAGCTTAGAGTTTTACATGTACTTTTAACAAATTCGTTAAGGACTTTACTTTCATTTTCGTGTTCATGAACATCACGATTTCTTTTTGCATGTTAAACACACAACATTACATAAACACATAATTCACAATTTCTTCAAGTAAACCGTAACAACACAATTACAGAAAAATAGCATGCTTTGTGCACATATGACATTCAACATTCGGACGTACATAACAAATCATAAATAGTCTGAGAACACATATTGCACATAATCACAATCATACCTAAAATCATCTACCAGAAGTCATATCAACACATGCATCAATCGTTCATAGGAGCTAATGACAGGGGCATGCAACGGGTACAACCTTAGTTTTTAGATTTGAATTGGAATGAGCCTTAGGGGACTCTTGGGAAAGTGACCAAGAGAGAAGAAAACCCATACGTTTTTCAGCCTTGACAACCAGCCACAACCACACGTCCTAACCCACACACAAACCTTTCTTCCGAGCTTTGATTCTTGTTCCCAAGTGAGGTTCTTTACGTTATTTCTTAAAACACTTAGGCGTGCGAATTTTTCTTTTTCTTTCTTGATGGATGAAGCCGAGAATTCCTAAGAACAATAAGTTAAATTTTGTTTTTAGTTTTTGAATTGTAAGGTAAAGCTGAAAAATGTTTTTACGAGTATATAAAGAATTAAGAGTGTACATGAAGTACACTGCTAGTGGGACTCGTGTGCCTCATGCTTGGGGAGTTTCTTGTTGAATTATTCACATAATTTAGATGATAAAATCAAATTATAATCTTCATATTGAGTTACTATAATGCCCCTCCTGATTTTTGTCTAATTTAAATCATTTAAATCGCCCCATTTCGTGCCTCCAACTCGGCTTGAACCCGAGTGTGGAGATCAAAGAAACTCGGGTTTGACCATCGAGATTTGACCCATTTTGACTAATTAAAAACGTTATTAAATTAATCAATATCATCCTAGGGTAATTACCATACTACCCCTAGCCCCGAAATTATCTTTTTACCTCTAGAACACTCAAGACCTAGGACTAACCCTCTAAGTCCGGTTAAGAGTGACCCGGGTGAATCCTAGTTTACGGGGTCCTATCATGGATGGAACCAACCCTGCCTAGCTCAACCAACTCACCAATTTGGTTGGCTTGGCTGGTGCATAGATCCAGGGGTCCGACTTCACGCGCATCAAGCCGTGTGAACCCGTCTAGCCTATGCATTCTAGGTGTGTATAGGTCTTACTTAGCATAGTCGTTTTTGGATTGTTACAAAGCATGTGTTCTTCTAGTTGAATATAGATGATCATGATAGGCTATAGTTATGTCTTCAGGTGTGTATAACTTGAAGTTGAAGTGTGAATCTTCTTTGTTGACTATATGAGTCGTATGATGATTTACAATGATGTTTTTGTTGGAGTGTGTAGGGTGACTTTTAGTATACTTAGTTGACCTTATGTTCTACTTGAATGACATTGTACATGGGATAAGATGATGATATGTGTGTTTTGTTATGTCCCTCTACTTGATACATGTAGAATGTGAATATGACTCTTGACTTAGTAGGCTAAAGCATCTTTGTCATGAATGTGTGTGTATGATTGAAATATGAACTTGAACATAGTTAAGAGGGTTATTTATGTGGAACCTTCACCTAGATAGAAGGTTATGATATCCTTGAAGTTGAAAGTCGTAATGGTATCCTTCCTGTGTGAATGATGGAATTTGGGGTTGGTTAGATGGAACGAGATGAAATCATCCTTCGGAAAGTCATGAAGCTATAATATTTAACCATTATGTGGAATCCCTAGTGGACCCCCTTTGGTAAGGTATAATTGATTAGGTTATGACTTCTATATGGCGCCTCTTCATATGCTCCTTGATTGAATTAATCTATGAGAACAAAGGCTAGCACCGAGAGAGTATGCTTGGGGAGTGACTCTTCTTAAGATGAGAGCTTGGGGAGTGACTCTTCTTGATGAGACTAGAGTACACCTCTTGATATTCCTTAACCATGTGCCGGCATGGAATATGTCCTAATTCCATCCTTGGCAAGTAGAACACCCTCCATTAGAGTAGGGTTGACTCTGGATTCAATGCCTAACTAGTATGGTCTATGTCGGTTGTTTTCTATTCTAATAATTTGGCATACATTCTAGTGTTGGATACGTTCTACAACGTTTAGGTAGTGGAATAAGACGCTATCTAGACATTGCACGAGTAGGCTTTGAAGATGCTAGTGTGTAGGTTCCCTGGGTCTTCTCAAAACCATTATGTGAAGTCCTTAATTGTTAAATGTCTTTTAAATGGGTTGATGAACATAGTGACTTAAGTAAATTGCATGTTAATGAAAAGGTACTTATCTAGAGTATCTTTAAGGATTGCTTAGGTAGGCATGGAGAGGGTGTATAAGGGGGGGGATCTTCATGTCTTACTTATGTCTTAGAGTAATTATAGGTAGGGAGATTAATTGATAAAACGGTAATAATATTATCTTAGGTAGTCTTTAGGATCTCTTGGGTGTGTGTGAAGGGGCTGTATGGGTGGTTGCTTCATAACTCACTCAAGTGGGCCTTAGAATAACCTTTGGTAAGAGGGTCTCATGTTTATGTGTTTCAAAGTGATCTTGATGTTATATTATGGAATGTGACTTATAGATGTTTATGATGACTTGTAAGTGATTCTTATACTTCTCTTCTATAGTTTTCTTCCAAAAGAACATGTTTTATACAAATGTCCATTTAGCATGATTTTATTTCATGTCACCATACTTAGTGCATTCTAATGAACTAATTTTCCATATATTTTATCCTATATCTAAAGGTGTAGGTGGTAATTGACAGGAGTCTTTGAAGTGAAACTTGGATATTAGCATTGATTCAAGCAAAGTTGGGGTATGTCCTCAATATATTTGATGACATCAATTGTTTATTTTTTTGTTAAAGACATTGTAATAGACTTAGATATTTCTATTTTTTTGATGTATTGGCCGTGACCCAAGATATTCATCTGTCTAAGATGGCGACTTTGAGACTTAGCCTTTCCTATGATTCTATGGAAGATATTTTGAAGTATTATTATTTCGTTTGAAAAGTTTTAATTCCGCACTACTTTTCATACATGCATGCAAAGAATGATGTCATACATATGAGAGGTTAAGTACGCTGTGCCACGATTTGAGAAAACCATATTTTCTAGGGTATACTTTCAAGTCGTGACATCCTAGTTGCGAGATGTTACAATAGTTGCATCCTGACACCATCTACAAAAAACTGTTATTACCATTATGCTCAATCAGCCTTGACTATTACTACAAATCAAAATTTTCATCAACATAACACTTCAAACTCAAGTATACCCATCAAATTCAAAGGACTAACACAATTTTTGTAAGCACTTTCTAAATATTTTCATTGCCTTCGCCCAATTATACTCAATGAGACTTTCTTTATCCATAAACTTGTCATTTTGGTATTAATCCACTCCCTTATGGCTTAAGATAAAATCATCACTTTTCATACTACCCTCCTTCTTCTTAACAACAAGACAGGAGCACCCCACCGAAAAACAGTGGTACGAATGAAACCTTTATCACAAAGCCCTTGTATTTTAGCTTTTAAGCTCTCTCAATTCTAACACCACAGGAATTGACTTAATAGAGGGGGAGTCAACCTCAACATCCCAAATATGAGCCAATTATGCCAAACAATCCTACCCTACAAATTTCCTAGCCTGAATGAAGGATATGACTTTAGCTTGCTTAGGATTGTACACCCCTGCCCACTCTAATCTTTCCTAACCGAGGATCTCTAGAGTTATCGTCTTGGCATCAAAATTAAGACCGTTATAATAGGGGTACAACCAATCCATGCCTAATATTATATATAGTCAGTCATATCTAACATACCAAATCAACCTAAATATAAGAATCCACCACACAACAGGACAGCACGATACACATGGGTGACTATGAGTGACTCCTCAACTAGAGTAGAAACATGGATGAGGGAATCAAGTATATCACAAACGACATCAAATTCCAAGGCAGTTGAACTGACATATATGAATAAGTATAATTCGGATAAACAAAACATTAGTCATTTGGTCACAATAATTTTAGGACTTGTGATCACTACATCTGACCCTTATATGCCCAGGTTTTCCATAATTTTAACACATCTTAAGCTTATATTCGATTGTTGAACACTGAGTTACAATTCAAGGTCCATAATTATAACTAGGAAAATAAGGAAAAACTTGCGAGGTTCTGCCTCCTATCGTCCCGCTCTAGCTGAATAAAGCCCGTTGTAGCGGCACTGCTCTGCGAGAAAATCCTGCTATAGCGGCTCTAACAAGAACAGAACCCAGGTCAAAAATTTCTTGGGGTTTTTATATTTTCTCTAATTTCACCAAGGTCCCAACTTCGCTTATCACCTTTGGAATAATTCCCATAGGTAGAAAAATCATTAGTTACCCCGAGTCAATCTTAAAGATACACGTTCCAAAATTTCCCTTACGTTACATTCAACAGTACAACTCACTCATTCCCAAGATACGCCTAGACATTCACATGATATCAGTTGGTCAGAACGCACATCAAGATTTCTCTCTTACAAACCATATCATAATTTATGATGATTTTCCTTTTACAACAAGTTCCACGAAATTCAAGCGGTTAAAACTGGCACACTTTCAAAATTTTGACCAACACATTGCACATATCACATTCAGTCAAGCAATACAGGGCACCTAATTTCACACAACTAGAAGCACACAGTCACCGTTCCAAGTTAAAATTTACAGAAAAGTTCAAATTTTATTTAATTACTTTATTCTATAAACGACCATCATTCATGCTTTATGTGGTCCCTAAGTCCAGATACCAATTGGAACCATCTTAGTTCCAATTAACTTGCTTATGTTCCATCTACTTAACTTCATTGATATAGCAATTGGAATCGAAAGATACCAATTGGACTCAGCTCATACCACATGCGACAATAGTAGTCTACAAGCCCCACAAAACTACTAATTTCAATCATAGAATTTGGTCGAACCCAACTCATAATCGCCTCAATCTTTAACTGATCGTAAGCAGACCTTAAATCAATCTTATAGAAAATTGATGCACCTTGAAATTGGTCAAATAGGTCTTCTATCCGAGGCGATGGATACTTGTTCCGAATGGTAACTCTATTCTACCATTGGTAGACTATGCAGATCCTCTATTTCTACTGATAATATTATCACTTTTGTTGCCCTAGTTCAGACCGTAGAGTGAAGGAGTAAAGATGACAATTTGTATCACCCAGATACAAATTGGATTCAAGCCATAGCACAAGGGAGTAGAAAGAAGTAATTTTTTTCCTAAAGTCCTATGGCCTTTCGAAGAAAAGTACGGGCGTCATTGTACCATTCCGAATAACTCTACTAGACTCGTTTTGGTAAAATGAGATCAACGAACCTACGCTCTGATACAAACTTGTCACAATCTAAACTATCGTGATTGGAACCCACACTAACCTACCGGTGGGAGAACCATTACTATAACCCAAACAAGAAAACTAAACCAAAACTAAGGCATTTTAAGATACAAAAGCAATTTTAAATAACTATATTATTTTTTAAGGAATTAAACAAATGAACTAACATGAATGTGGAAATGTAGCCCCTAAAACCTAAAAATCAGTGTACCACAACTCTAACAAGATTTATAAGTCTAACAGAAAATCATCTAAAGAACTAGTCTAAGTACAAATAGAATGGACTGTATAAAAGGAGAACTCAAGGTAGCCTAGAAAACTAGCTCACCCTTGAATTTGAATTATCACTGTTCTTCCAAGCAATGTCTATCAATAGAAGTTGGAAGATGCCCTGTACTCAACAAAAATAAGAGCAAGTGTAGTATCAATATAAAACCAATATGTACTAGTAGAATAACAGGACTATCCCACTAAGTCAAACATAAATAAGTCAAAGCAACAATATAACCATGTAACGCACCGAATATCAACAACATTGATTAACACAATCTTCATAGCATAAGAGAACCACACCACAACCACTCTTAAAGTCCACTTTTGCAATGCACGAAGGGAGTCTCACTCCTCCACCTATACTAACTATAACTCCTTGAGAAGTCATAAGTCATATTTCATTAACAATAAATAAAATTGTCACAAGTAGTTTTTCCTCCCAAATGCAATGCTTCTGTCATGGAACCAAAACTCAAACTCTTAGTGCACCGGTATGGTACCTAATCCCAGTTAGCTTAACAAAACATGGAAATCCAATCCCATAGTTGTGCCAGAACGTGGCAATCCGATCCAATTTTATACTGGAACGTGGCAATCCAATCCAAGTTAGCTTGCCTGAACATGGAATTCCAATCGCATCAACACACCACAATAACATACACAAGTACATCATCAAGATCATACAACAAGATTCATGGCTTACGATTATTCGTTCATACTCATTTACATAGTGTATGATCAATAATTCGACATTCTTATACATGCATTATAATAAAGCAATAACAAAATATATCACACCAACATGAAATCACAACCATCGCCTACCTCGAATCCAAGGTTGAATCCCCTAAGTCACTTGAATCTTCCCTTTCCAGATTCTTCCCTCTTGTTATAGATCTACAACAATTAATATACGCAAGGATCAAGAATCAAAGCTCTAATTATTCGGATTATAACAAATCCAATAACATAAGACTAACCCAAGATCCTAACACCCAAATTAGGGATTTTTCCACCATAACTATTATACACAAAACTATTCCTTTTTGATAATAATCCAAGAAAATAGATTCTACGAGTCGAAAATGGATTTGGGGTGTTAAAATCTTACCTTTAGCCTCAAGAATGGTGAAGAACTGTCAAGAACTCGTCTGGGGTTGCCTCCTTAGCCCTAAAAGTTGAAAATACCAAATATGGTCGTTTAGGAGTTTATTAGTGACATAAAGTTGCGTCCGGCGTGCTATAGCTTCCAGAATCCCGCTCCAGCGGCCTCAACAGAGACAGAATATAGTCATTCACAAAAATATCATTTTGGGAGTTCTACTCGCCCGAATTCGATTCCATAAAGTTGTATACGTTCCTTATCGTCTTAGTTATATACTCATGTAATAAAATTCACAATTAGATCTCTCATTCACTACTAGATTTCACTATATCTTAATGACTCAAGTTTCATCCAAGTCTAGACTGGGCTAGAATTCCAAGTTACTACCAAAAAATTTTCTTGCCCCAATTCTTTCTTCATTGACCTTTCCATAATGAAAAACTCAGGTTTTACATTAACGGATCTTTATCCTTAATAATTGTGTGAAGTTTAATTAGTAATGGGTGGGTTTATAAATCATATTAATAAGTTAAATTATAACAAACAGTTGAGCTCCATGTATTTAAAAATATTTAAATAATTTAAATTTAAAACCATTAAATAAGTTGTTAATTTTGAACCCAAAGTTGGATTACAAGGGTATTTTGGAGGCAATAAGTGGATGAGAAGCGTATTTTTGAGCCAATAGGTGGATGACTGGTAGTTTTGTACCATTTCTAATAATTCAAGGGTATTTTAGGCCTTTTTACATAGAATATATGAACTAATTATTAGGTTGAACTTTAGAAATCTTGATAAAACATAGTTTTTACGAACTATTTGTAATTTTTAAACGAATTTTGAAAGACATTATGTCTTTAAACTGTGATTTAGATATTCTTGAATGTTAATTTAAGTTTCCTATTTTATATTTTGTGTATATTCTTTAGAATGTTTAGTGTTCTATTGGAGCTAAATTGAATTAAATTGCTTTTGCAGATGGACAATAGAAACTGGCAGTTTCTTGTCTTAAAAATTGCAGAAAAACCGACAGACAAGGTGGTTTTGTCCGTCCCTTTTTTTAATTTGAATTTTTTTAAAACCAAAAAAGTAAAGGACATGGACCTTTAGTTTATCACTTTTTTGATTTTTCAAAATTTTATTTCCAAAAAAGCGACGGACGACGGCTCATTGTCTGTCACTTTTCAAGATTCTAAAAAAATTAAAATTAATTAAAGCGACACACTTCATCTTTTTTTAGATTAAAAAAATAAGAAAAAACAAAAAAAAGCAATGTATGGCATCACATTCTTGAAAAATAATGTTTTTTTAAAACACAAAAGCGACACAGTCCGTCGCTTTTTGGCGATGCGGTCTGCTGCATTTGGAAAAATGTCAAGCCAAAATGCAATGAGATTGGCTACATAACTTTTTCGTCTTTTTTGATAGCTTTTAGTAGTGAAATTTGCTATGTAGTTCAGGGGATGTAGCTCTACGTCATTCAGTGCAACAGGGTCTCCTGCCTCGACCCCTTCTAAGTCGTTTGGCCTATCAGTGTACTTTCAAAGTGAACCTTTACACTTTATTGATTCTAACTAATGTAAATGACATCTAAAAATCAATAAATCATGCATAACCCTTGAATTCATAATTCAAATTACAGGCAGAATTAAGAGTCAAAAATTGAGAGTTTTTTGAGTCATTTTGAGAAGTCTTTTACAATCCTTTAAAACTTGTTTTAATACTTGAGTACTTGATTTTGAGGAAGAGGAGAGTTGATTATATTTTTTTCAAAATGATCTATGGGAACTATGTATTTCCAATATAAATATTTTAACATTTAAGAAGAGAGGAATCATTGATTTCCAAAAGAGTTCATTACGATTTGTAAGTACTCTCTCTTCTAACAGATACATTTTGAGTATTAATATCAAAGTTGAGGATGAGGAAACGTTTTATTTAAAATGTACGAGTTAAGTTTATATTGTGAGTAGTATTGAGCTCTAATATGGGGGAGAGTTCAAACAACTCACAACCCCCATAAACTATATAGCCAATATTGGTAGAAAGGGTCATAATTTTTAGATGATTCCTTATTACTTTTGAAGCATAAAATAGTGCATCCATTAGTTGAGGATTTGTATACCATGCTGAGGTATAGAAAAGTTCTGTCGACGCAGGCGAGATGTTGTAATATCACATAGCTCATAGTCATGGTTGTTGGCTAGAGAATCTCCAAAACAGAGTTTATTTTGTATTTTTACATACAAACTGAGTTATATTGTATTTTCCAATATATTTAGTTGACGTCAAATGTCTTAAAAGCTTTTATTTATAGCATAATATTGTTATTTCTTTATATTAAATGATTTGAGGTTGAGTTGAGGTTTAGTCTAGTTTAGTCGAGGTAAGTTGTTTTTTCTATTCCAGTTCAACCTTTTTTCATGTTTTCGATTTCACCTTGCATGATCGTACATTCAACATACTAAAGTCATTTGTCCTACATTATTTCATGATCTAGTAGTTTTAAAATGTTTTTATGTTTGTTTTGTAGAAAAAATGTCCAGAAATAAAACGCAGAAGGTAGCTGAAATAAAGTGTAGAAGCGACCCACAAAGGCCATCGACGGTCCGTTGTTCCATCGATGGCCTGTCAATGGTGACCGTCGATTGAAGTTAAGGCAAATAGAGAAACTTAGGAAAATCTGACCAAGTGTGGGACCACGAAGAGGATCCACGGTCCTTGATCGATGGACTATACTGTTATATCGTCTATGAGATCAGAGATAGTCCAGTACCCAAAGTTGGAGAAATTCTAAGGATAAAGCAACGGAAGGCATCGAGGAACCGTAGATGCATCAACGGATTGTGCCGTTGATCCATCAATTGATTCAGAGATGGTTCCATCATAAGGACAAAAAAATGATTCTACGTCTGTACTGACGGAGGCAGTAGACCGTCCATCATTTCATCGACGGTCCATCTATGGGAGTCGTCGATTACATCCTCATTTTTGGACAACTTCCTTATTTTAATTCCTTTTAATTTAGGACAATTTTTTCTATAAATATGGTGTAAAACTTCATTTTTGGGGTAAGAATTTGTTGTTATTATTATTATTTTGGGTTTGGAGATTGGGTTTTGCAAGTTTAGGATTAATTCAATTTCCAGGAATTGATTTTTCAAGTTTATCATGTTATTTCAAGAGGGTTTTATGGATTTTCTTCTAATTGTCAAAGTAAGTTCATGTTTTATTGTTTAACAACTATGAATCGTGTTCTTATATGCATAGGTAACTAAATCCAAAACCAGGATTTTGAGAACCATGAGTGATAACAAAGAAAATCTAGCATAATAATAATTCTCAAATAGGTTATTGCATGTATTAACAATTTTTTCGTTAGAAGTACTTTTAAGGATTGCACGCGTTAGAACTCACCTTGTTGCTACTTGCCGGACCAAGCAGGTGGATAATAAGAAAAGATATCGACATAGATTTAGTGGAATATTATCTAATAGTCTAGTCTTGATTGGTGAGAAGTAATAACTAAGTCATACATTGAATATGATGCTTAATATGAAGTAAAGGAAAGGGTTAGTCGCTTAAGCACACATAGCCGAACCAAGGTATGGGGTGAAATTCTCTAAATGTCGGACCAAGGATTTAGAGATACCTAACTTATCATTTTGCATGAAAAACACTAGGGAAGAATTGTTATAGCTAGGAATACGACGTTATGAACCTACGGGGAACACATACACCCTAGAATTGTTATAGCTGATGATGCTTTGAGGATGCAGCCTCTAGCCTCACGACCTCAAGAGTTATATAGGGGAAACATGAACATCACTGATTCTGATGGACCCCTTGTCCTACCTATTATACTCCATGGGCACACATTCGCGTTGATGAGTAGTTTGGTGCAGACCCTCGCCGTGAGGGGTTTGTTCTCAGGATACTCATGCCCACATAGCCAAATAGATGTCCGTTTGCAAGATTTGTGTTGGTAGGACAGATTCGGATAAGAACGTCATCAGGTTGCAGGTGTTTCTTCTATCATTGACGGGGAGATGCAGCGTTATGGTTTATTGAGCTACCCTATAATCCCATATACACTTGGGATCAGTTGAGAGATGTATTCCTAGCTAAGTACAATCCAGTGTCCAAGAAGCTTAACCACAAGTATAAGGTGAACAACTTTATGGCACTATTAGCAGTCGGTAAGTAACTCTTGGGACAGGTTTACTGGGTTTGTGAGGAGTCTCCCAAACAACCACATTGATGATGATTCGTTGAAAGAGTACTTCTATCGAGGTTAAGATGATAATAATAAAAAAGTACTCGATACTATTGCTGGGGGTTCATATGGTGAGTGCACTTATGCCGAGATCGCATAGAAGTTGGAGAAGATTTCTCTCAACAATAAGGCTTGGAGTACTAGAAAGTCAGACACTGGGAGAAACTCCTCTGTAGTGCAAGCTACACACAATCCGGCGGCAGATGAGATTCGTGAAGAGATGGCTCAAATGAGAACTGAGCTTGGGTTGGTATTGAAACATGTCACTGGAGGTGCAGAGAAAGTAAATGCGGTGAATTACTTGACTAAACCACCACCGCTAGTGGATGGGTCTATTATGAAGAGGAAACATATGCTGTGAATAATCAGACAGGGGGTTTTCGACCAAACACCCAAGGCTCCAATCAGGAGAATTGGTATCAAGGTCAAGGAAATCAAGGTTAGAACTATGTCAACTACAATATAAAAGGCCAGTATGTTCGAGATGGAAAACACAACCGCGACAACAACTTTAAATGTGGTAACTATGGTAACAGAAATGATCAAAGTGGGCCCTATGTCCCACCTCAAATTGGGAAGTTGCTCCTAGGGATGGTAGAGGTAGTATGGCGCGAGTTGAGGATATGTTACAGAAGATGATGAGGAGGTTTGATGTTAGTGATGAGCATGCCAAGGAATGGAGAAATGATTTAGCGAACATTGGGCAAAAGGTGGATGCACATGCACTCTCTATTAAGCATCTTGAGTTACAAATGGCCCAATTATCCACTACTGTGAACCCACGCCAACCAGACACTCTTCCTAGAAATACCATACAAAATCCTAAAAATGATGGACATTGCATGCAGTCACTACTCAATGAGGTAAGACAACTATTGATCCACCTATGTCATCTGTGGTAGAAGATGAGATGAGAAAATATGAAGAAATGGTGAAAACTACTGGAGAATTGGTGGACAAAACGGCGAAAGAAGCAGAGGTACCTCAGAAAGTGGTCCCCATTCCTAGACCTCCACGACGATTCCCTCAGAGATTGGTTAAGAAGACTGATGATGGTAAATACCAGAATTTAATTACCATGTTGAAACAACTTTCCATCAATGTCCTTTTGGTAGAAGCTTTAGAACAAATTCACGGTTATGCTAAATTTATGAAAGTTATGTTTACCGAGAAGAGATCGGTAAGTTTTACGTATGATGACCGAATGCAGCATTTTAGTGCTATTGCTACAAGGTATCTTGTGCAGAAAAACGAAGATCTGGGCTCTTTCATTATTCCATGTACCATTAGATTATTACATTTTGCTAATTCACTATATGATCTAGGTACTAGCATAAACCCCATGCCTCTTTCCATTTATAATAAATAGGGTTTGGGTGACCCAAAGCCTGCTCCAATGCGATTTCTGATGGTCGATCGAACAGTGAAGAAGCCCATTGGGATAATCCATGATGTGCTTGTCAAAGTGGAGTCGTTTATATTTCCGAACAATTTTGTGATTCTTGAGTGTGAGGTGGACTTTGAGGTTCCTATTATTCTTAGGAGGCCGTTCCTTGCAACTGGTCGTGCTTTGGTTGATTTGGAGAAAGGGGAGATGAAGTTTAGGTAGAACAATGAAAAAGCAACGTTAAACATTTGTAGGTCCATGAAGCAAAGTTGTGAGCTCCAAACGGTATCTACTATATCATATCAGTTTGAGAGTATGTCTGAGGTACAAATCGAAGAACGCCTAGGTGTCGAGGCTCTAGCGGCAGCGATCATGAATTTTGAAAGTCATGGTGTTAAAGAGTATGGGTCTTTGGTTATAGCACTTTAACAAAATGAATATCGGTCCAAACCAAAGAAATTAGAGTTAAATGCATCATGAGTCTCCACCTGCGAGACCATCTATTGAGGAAGATACAAAATCAGAGCTTAAGGCTCTACTACCTCATCTGAGGTATGTATTCTTGGGGAGAGATGACACTTTGCCGGTAATCATTATAACGAATTTGAATGTACAACAAGTAGAGTGTCTTGTGGAACTTCTGAAGAGGTTCAAACGAGCCATTGGTTGGACTATTGAGGACATTATTGAGATCCCTCCTAGAATTTGTTCATACAAAATCCAACTCATGCTCGATCAAAACCAAGTTGTAAGCACCAGAGACTATTGAATCAACCCATGCAAGAAGAAGTAAAAAAGGAGAGTGGTTGGATGCTGAAGTCATATATCCTATTACATATAGTAGTTGGGTATGCCCTGTTTAGTGTGTGTCCACAAAGGGGGTAATGATAGTAGTGCCTAATGAGAAGAACGAGCTTTTTCCAATGAGGCAGGTGACCGGATTGAGAGTTTGTATGGATTACCTGAAGTTGAATGCATGCACTGAGAAAGATCATTTTCCTATGCCCTTTATGGACTAGATGTTATATAGACTCGCAGGAAAAGTATGGTACTGTTTTCTTGATGGATATTTGGGTTACAATCAAATCTCTATTGCCAGGAGGATCAAGAGAAGACAACTTTCACCTGCCCTTATGGGACGTTCGCCTTCAAGAGTATGCCTTTTAGGTTATGTAATGCACCATCCACCTTCAAGCGATGCATGATGTCGATATTCTCCGATGGTGGAGGACACTATTTAGGTGTTCATGGATGATTTTTTGGTTGTTGGAGACTCATTTGATCGGTGTTTGAGTCATTTGGAAGAGGTTCATAAAAGATGTGAAGATTGCAATCTTGTTCTTAATTGGAAAAAAAGTCACTTTATGGTGAAAGAAGGTATGGTATTGGGCCATCGCATCTGGAAGAAGGGGATAGAGGTCGATCTAGTGAAAGTTGAAGTTATAAAGAGGCTTCCCCCACCCATATTTATAAAAGGTGTGAGAAGTTTTCTTGGACATGCAAGCTTTCACCAGAGGTTTATTAAGGATTTCTAAAAAATTGCACATTCTCTATAAATATTACTTGAGAAGGAATGTAAGTTCTATTTTGATGAATCCTGTCTAAAATCATTTGAAGAGTTGAAGGAGAAGTTGGTCTCCGCGCCCATTATTATTTCCCCAGATTGGAGTGAGCCATTTGAGGTGATGTGTGATGCTAGTGGGGTTGATCTTGGCGTGGTATTGGGACAGAGAAGGGATAAAATCCTTCACCCCATCTACTATGCAAGTAAGGACCTGAATGAAGCTCAAAAGAATTATATTGTGACCGAAAAAGAGCTTCTTGCGATGGTATTTTCATTCAAAAAATTTCGCTCCTATTTGCTTGGCACAAGGGTCATAGTACATAATAACCACTCCGTTTTGAGGTACTTGATGACAAATAAGGATATGAACCCACGGTTTATTAGATGGGTGTTATTATTGCAAGAGTTTGATTTTGAGGTAAAAGAAAGAAAGAAGAGTGAAAATCAAGTTCTTCCTAACCGCGCGCGGGACGGGCTTAGAGCGCGTGAAACTCATCACTACCTTGTAAGGGCGTAGAGACCATAACATGTTACACGAAAGCCCCATTTCCTCTATAGTGTTGTCACACAGCTGCCCGCCTAGAAGAGCAACTCTCTCTGAGTGTTGTCACACAAGATAAGCACGCCGCCCACCTGCTGGCCGGGCGAATCAAAGTTATCTTCCGGTCAACTGTCCACCCAGTCAAGTGAAAAAAACACAGTAGAATCAGGCAATGCACGTTGCTGGTGTGCTTGTTGCTTGCGAGGAAAGAAAGAAGAGTGACAGGGAGCTGATCACTTGTCTATACTAGAGGATTAAGCTAGCGAGAATTGGGTGAAGAGACTGAAATGGATGATACCTTTCCTAATGAGCATGTATTGGCCGCTTCTCATGATTTAATTCCACGGTTCACCAATTTTACGAATTATTTGGCTAGTGATATAGTCCCGTCGGACCTGTCCTTCCATCAGAGGAAGAAGTTCATATATGATATGAAAAAGTTCTTTTGGGATGAGCCTTACTTGTACCCGAGTTGTGCTGATGGGCTTATTCATCGTTGTGTGTCGGAAGTTGAGATGTTAAGTGTTCTGGAGGCATGTCACTCCTCACCTGTGGGTGGGAACCATAACGATATTCGAATTGCCCATAAGATTTTGTAGTGTGGCTACTATTGGCCAACCATTCACTAAGATGCTTACGAGTTCGCCAAGTCATGTGATAAGTGCCAAAGAGATGGAGGAATTTCGAAAAGTCAAGAACTCCCTTTAAATCTTATTCTGGTGTTTGAATTGTTTGATGTTTGGGGCATTGATTTCATGGGTCCTCTTGTGAGTTCTCATGGGATGAAGTATATAGTCGTGGCAATGGACTATGCTTCAAAATGGGAGGAAGCTATAACGCTTTCTAAAAATGAAGGGAAGAGTGTAACCGAATTCCTGAAACCAACATCTTCTCAAAATTTGGCACACTTAGGGCCATTATTAGTTATGTTGGATCTCAATTTTGCAATAAGTTGTTCAAAGGGATATTGGAGAAATATGGGTTTCTCCATAATGTGGCCACTCCTTATCATCCCATACGAGTGGGCAAGTAGAAGTCTCAAATCAAGAAATCAAGAAAATTCTGTCGAAAATGGTAAATGCTAATAGAACGGATTGGTCGAGGAGTCTAGAAGACATTCTTTGGGCCTACCGGACTGCATATAAGACTCCTATATGTATGTCTTCATACCAACTTGTGTATGGGAAGGATTGTCACTTGCTAGTTGAATTAGAGCACAAATCCATGTGGGCAAAATGAAGAACCGGAAGATGGATTGGAATGAATCAGTGGAACAAAGACTTAATGGGTTAAATGAGCTTGATGAGTTTCACTTAAAAGCGTATGAAAGTTCAGCAATCTACTAAGATAAGATGAATAAGTACCACAACCAAAAGACTGGAAAGCGATAATTTGTGGTTGGGGACTTGGTACTTTTATTCAACTCTAGCCTACGCTTGTTTCCGGGCAAACTCAAATTTAAGTGGACGGGACCATTCCTTATCACTAAAGTGTTTCCCCATGGAGCGGTGAGTTAGGGAATAAGAAGGGTGCAAAGTTCACGGTCAACAGGCATGTTATCAAGATCTACCTAGGGCATGCGGAGAGTTTACATGAAGTGGTTGAGGCATATCACCTTGATGAATTCTTAGTAATCAAGGATAGTGCATCGAGACGCGACGTCAAATCAAGCGCTTCTTGGGAGGAAACCCAAGGTGTATCCTCTAACCAACAATAGGTCTCTATTTTCTTTGTAGGAATAGTCGCATTTTCTTGTTTTGTTTTGTTTTGCTCGTCCTCGTGTTTCATATTTTTTTAATATATAGTATTAGTGTTGGCTAAAGATTAGTTTAGGGTCCGTGTCGCAAAAGAGTAAAGAAAAACATAAAAACAATAGCTTAATGGGTGTTACATGTGCAGTGACTAAAACCAAATTCTGCAGAAAATGGTCTGGTGCACTGATATACGGACCTCATTGATGGGCAGTCGTTTAATCGACAGACCGTCGATGGCGTCTGTAGATCCCAGGTATGTCTCAAAATTTTTCTAAGTCTTGTTGCAATCGATGGTCCAGTCGATAGTCCGTCAACTAACTTACGAACCATTGACGGGGTTCCGTTGGTCCAAAGTTCCAGTGATCTGACCCGACACGTCCGATAATATTAAAAGTTTAAATTGTTCATTAACCTCTAAAATCTTTTCAAATTCTTTCCCAACCGTTTCTCCTCCCTTATTTCCTTCCTTTTTCATCAAACATCATATTTCTTCCTTCCATAATATCTAGATTCCTTCTAACTTACCAAATCCCCCAAATTCACAAAACCCTCTACTTCCAAACAAAAATTCCCAATTGTTCCCAGTGATTTCTCGGTCGGTGTTCAAGCTGGGCACATAGGTTCTTGCAAGGATCACCCTCCCAAATCACTCCACTAAGATTATCAGGTATTTCAATTCCCTTTGCTATATGAATTCTCATTAATACATTGTGGGAAATGAAAATTAGAAAGTGGGTCTTGACTTAGGGAAAAAAATTTGTTGATTTTGCTTGTTGAAACTAGTACAAAATGTCCCTTAGAATGATTGAAAGTGAGTGGGTTGTGGTGTAATCTATTTGAAATGTGTTTATGATAGTAATAATAGGCTTGCCGATGAGGGTTTTGTAGCATCAATGAATTAAAACATGTATCTTATGAAATCGAAACCGTATGAATGAAGAAGTGTCTTGTCATTGTTGTTATGTGTTCAGTAAACTTGTGTGGGTCTTCAAATATGTCAAAATGGGGAACTGGAAACAAGGTCTGAAAACTGTCTCAGGCCAACAACACGAGACCCCGTCGATAGATTGACAGGTCGTTGATGGGGTCCCTCGATTGACCCACCCTTAAATTTGTTTAAGTCTGAGATGACGGAAGTGCAATACGTTCTGTTGATTGATCGATGGGCCGATCTGAACGTCTGTCAATTCAGTCAGAGACCCTGTTGAGATAGATTTTCAAAATTATTTTAAGTGTTAGACGACAGAAGTGGTCTGCAGTTTGTTGATTGATTGATGGGACGTTCTGCACGTCCGTCGTGTCGAACTTACAATCTAAAGAAGAATGTAAGCTGAATAGATTCTAAGTTTCCAATGAAAGACCCTTTCGATGGACCGTCGATTCATCGACGACCTGTCGATAGTGACCGTCAAACAATAGTGCAGGTCTGAACTAAAATGTGCTTTTGTTTCCTTTCTTTGTTTTTTTTGTTTCTAATGTTTAGTAAGATTTCTATGAGACTAACAACTTCTTTGCAAGTACATATGGCCCCAAAAAGGACATCGTTTATTCCAGGAGTAGGTCCAAGTCTTTGGAACCAACCCATTGGATGATTGACACTTCCAACGATGAGAGAGATCCCGAGTATGTCCCCAAAGGCACTAGCACCCCGACACCAGCTGCACGAACCACTCGTGGTACCATCCAGAAGGTGGTTTCCAGCGTAGTCACTGCCTCCCAGTCTGATGAGGATCGCACACTGACCGGCACACCGTTTGGGTTTGCCTCGGGTTCTAAAGGAGAATTTGGCTCCGAATCTATATCAAGATAAGAGTCTTCCCACTCTTCGGGGTTGAATGAGGCCACTGCCTCCGGTTCCGCATCATATTGAGCCAATCAATTAGAGGAACCAGCCCGCTAAGCCTCGTCTGATGATGCTACTAGCTCAGAGTCTACACGGGCACCCCAAGAAGATGTCCCTGCACCGTTTGAGGAGGAACCAAACTGGTAGTGCATAGATGGCCAATATCAGGTATACACACAGTCCTTGTGCAGAGATTGTTCACCCGCCACAGGATCGAGTGGATGGATAGGATTTTGGGGACATATAGCGAGGAGATTGTTCGAGATTTCTATGCATCTTATGTGGCGAGTCTCAGAGGTTCTCTGAATAGGTGGGCGAGACACATCAAACAGGACCCGCTCACAACATTGCTAGTCTGGGGCTGTCGAGTGAATATTGCTCCAGTCACCATCCGCGTTTTATGTATGGCACCTCCACTGACATACTCGGGCACTCTTGAATCCAAAGTTTGATTACAGGTGGGAGTTGGTCAAAAGTGGCATGTTTCGGAGGACCGTGGAGCAGAGAAAGGTACGTATGAGGTGTCTTGCTCAGCATCTATCCATCGATGGTGAGAGAGCCGATTGGGTGTTAGACCCAAAAGGGCTGATCAATATGGCTAACCTCTCTTTCACAGCCAAGTTCTTCTAGTTGTAAGTCTGCCACCACCTATCTCGAAGAGCAGTAGATAATATTCATACTTTGGATAGAGCAATACTGGTAGCAACCTTGGTGGCAGGTTTGGAGATCGATTTCACGAAGCTGCTGATCACTGCGATACATGAGAGGGATTTAAAGTCTTCCACTAGTTACCCATTCGTGTGTCTGATCTTCCATCTATGCAGGGATGCCGGAGTGCCCATTTGGCACTATGATACACTCTGCACTCCTAGGGGCACAGTTGATATAGGTCTCATTATGGATGAGGCCAATGTAGCAGCATTGAGGATATGGCCCAGAGTTGAGTTGCAGCCAGTGAGTGAGAACTCGGCGGATACGGTGGACTTAGCCCATGGGGCTGACTATACCACTTTAGAGCCCACTGTTACCACCCCAGGCAAGTCGGCCCATGCCGTTAGTAGGGCACCCAGTTCCTCCCGGTCTACTCCACCATCTACAACACTGGTCCCATTGGCAAAGGTCCAGAAGTTAGAGGCCAAGATGGCCACTCTTCTGCATCACATACATCTTTAAATTCAAAAGTCCATCGCCGAGGCTGAGGACCGGATTGAGAAGAGGGTGGCCCAGTAAACGAAGTAGAAGATTCAGGCAATTCACCAGTGCCTTGATGCATTTGAGTTGCGGGTTCTTACACACCCATCCCCCAACATTGACTAGACTACTCTTCATGAGGTTGTGGCTAGTTTGCGGTGCCAAGAGGCACCGTTCTAGTCGTACTACTGAGGGAGAGGATGCCCGTGTGAGGAATAAGGAGCGGATAGACCTTGACGCTGCGAGTAGAGCCTCTTTGATTGATGAAGAGACCCTTCTGATGCGGGCTCGAGAGATTGTTGTTGGGGCATCTAGTTCCAGACTAGAGACCAGTGAGAGGAGCACCACTGATGGTGCATAGATTTCTGTGGGCAACACTAAGGGTGTCCCTACAATTAATTTCGTGGGTTCCGGGCAATCGGACCCGCCTACTTGTTGATCATCGATGTTATGCGCCTCAGGTTTGTTTCACCTATCACGTTGTCCTTATATTCTTATGCATTGGGGACAATTGCATGCTTTTTTTTAGGGGTGGGGTAAATGGAAAGTGACTTTGAGGGTGAGGTCTGAGTAGCCAACTCACGATCCTCTCTTTGGGGTTTTCTTGCTCGTGTTCTTTTGCCCCAAGAGACTGATTACTTTACTGTTGAGCCGGCATGTTGTAACTTGTGCAAAGTATAAAAGCAAGAAATGAAGCATGATGGCTAAGTATGAATGATATCTCATCCTAAGAAAATGCTTGCATGAATAGGTGAAATCAGTTGAATGTGTTGGCTCTAATCATGACATAGATAGGCACTCACTGCATCACCCTCAAACTAACACCTAAACTATGAAATCTGACAATCTGATAGGGAAATAAAGTTTCAAGAGAGTGTGAGGAGTTTGACTGTTCAACTATTGGTACCAAGGTAGAACTTGCCTGGTTGGTCCTGCAAAAAAAAGGAATTTGTGTTAGACGACTAGGAAAATATGTCGTTGTTCGAATTAGCAAACATCCAGCCTAAAGTGAAGTGAACCAAATGAAAGATTTATCGCTTTTTTATCCAAATCTGTTGAGCCTATAATAGACCTTTCATTTCTTCACCAACTCACATTCCTTGGGTTTAATGTGTTAGCCCTGGTCCCTTTTTGGACATGTGCACCTCGACATAGGCCAAAAAACGAAGTTGAGGATGGGTACTAAACAAATTGACCTCGTCTTGGCCCTGAATCAATCTTGGGTAATATGTACCTTGACTCATGGAAAATCCATAAGTTGAGGGTGGCTATTATGAGTGATGACCTGAAATTGGGTTTAAAAGAGTTTAATGTGGAAAAGAAAAGAGTAAGTGAGCAAAAGATGTGACTCGGTAAAATTATCAATTGAAAAAAATATGAAGGAATGAGTTGAAATGAAAAAAAATAGAGATAAAAAAGAAAAAAAAGTGAACAAAAGAGGAAAGATTCATATCCACAAAGAGGAAAGGGAAAAGCAAGACAAAGATGAAAAGAGGAGAAAAGTAGGGCATAAAAGATAATGAAAGAGGTAGGAAGATTGGTTGTACTATCAAGGAGGGCAAAAATCCACTAAAATGTACCCATATGTACCACACTTTACCTTGAACCTACGTTACAAGTCAAGAAAGTCCTATCGTGATCTTAAAAGTCTAATGTTGTGAACTTAAGCAGTGAAAATAAGGGCAAGCCTATGGCGACAAGTACTAGCTATATATGAACTTGTTTTTGAGTGCGAGTGTTGAATATAAATCCTTGTACCCAAAGTTAAAATCATTGTGCGAAAAAAGAGGAATTTTTAAAGTGTGGGCACCAGTTGTGATGTCGGAAAGTTGGTACCTTGGTGAGAGGCGAAATAAGTAGAGGTATCGATGTGTGGTAAGTTTGTGTCATGGTCTGATCCACATGAGTTATCTTGTCAAATCTAAGAGCGCAAGCATGCACTAAAGAAAAGAAAAAGTCGAGATTGAAAGCCATGTGATTGTGAAAGCTTAGAAGAGTATACTTTTGTACAAAGTGTTGTTTTCGTTTCATTGTGCGTCTCTTGAGGACAAACAACAAATTTATGTTGAGGGTGTTGATGTAACGTGGTTTCACGATGTTTCCAATGCCTTTTCTTTAAGAGTTGTGTGTGTCCAGAGCCTTTTTTGTAGTATTTTTAATATGTTTTTATGTTTGTTTTGCAGGAAAGATGTCCAGAAATAAAATGCAAAAGGCAGCTGAAATAAAGTGTAGAAGCGACCCACGAAGGCCATTGATGGTCCGTCGTTCCATCAACGGATTGTAGATTGTGACCGTCGATTAAAGTTCAGGAAATTGGAGAAACTCAGGGAAAATATACCAAGTGTGGGACCACGAAGAGGATTGACGGATCGTCCTATTGAATTGTCGATGAGATCAGAGATAGTCCCAGTACCCAAAGTTGGAGAAATTCTAAGAATGGAGCAACAGAAGGCATCGACTAACTGTAGATGCATTGACAGACCGTGGAGTTAGTCCGTCGATTGATTCAGAGATGGTTCCATCAAAAAAATGAAAAATGATTCTAAGTCTTTACTGACGGAGGCAGCATTTCATCAACGGTCCGTCTATGGGAGTCATCGATTACAACAACATTTTTCGACAACTTTCCTTATTTTAATTACTTTTAATTTAAGACAATGTTTTCTATAAATAGAGTGTAAAACATCATTCTTGGGATTAGACTTTATTCTTATTGCTAATAGTTTGTGACTGGAGATTGGGTTTTGCAACTTTAACATTAATTCAATTTCCGAATTAGGGTTTTCAAGTTTATCTTGTTAATTCAAGTGGATTTTTGGATTTTCTTCGAATTGTCAAAGTAAGTTCATGTTTTACTGTTTAACAACTATGAATTATGTTCTTATATGCATGGTTAACTAAATCCAAAATTAGGGTTGTGAGAACCATGGGTGATTAACAAATTAAACCTATATTAATAAGAATTATCAAATAGGTTATTGCATGTATTGATAATTATTGTCATTTAGAAGTCTTTTTAACGAGTGCATGTGTTAGAACTCTCCTTGTTGCTACTTGTCGGACCAAGGAGTTAGTTAATAAGAAAAGAATTATTAACATAGATTTAGTGGGATAATATATAATAGGTTAGTCTCTATTAGTGCAAAGTAATAACTAAGTCATACATGAATATGATGTTGAATATGAAGTAAAGTTAAGGGTTAGTATCTTACACACACGTAGCTGGACCAAGGTACGGGGTGAAATTCTTTAAATGTCAGACCAAGGATTTAGAGATACCTAACTTATCACATTGCATGCAAAACACTAGGAAAGAATTGTTATTGCTAGGAATACGACATTATGAACCTATGTGGAACACATACACCCTAGTTTCTCTCACAACTTGATCAAAACTAAATCTTACTCCGGTTACTTGTTTTACTTAGAGATATTAAAGAAGTTTGTTTCACACACACACACACCCTTTAATTACTTTTTTTTGGAAATAACTTTACTAAATAGAAGTAATTGTACATTGAAGTTAAGTCTAAGTCATTTTCCTCGTGGGGTCGACCTCAACCTTATATTTGGGTTCTTTACTTAATACGACCGCTTATACTTCTTTAGAGAGGTGTAATTTGAGCGTATCAATCAACCAACGTTTTATTGATCCATACAAGTTCCATATTTGTTTGGTGAGTCCCCTTGCATCCTAAGGATTCCATCATTTATGTTTTATCATTTCAGTTTTGTTATTAAGATGTTGTTGGTCTTATCCCAATGTCCATATCAGTTATTAGAGGCTTCATGATAGATAGACAGTAGTTCATGAGTCATTTTGGTTTTTCATAAGTTAATGTTCTAGACTTGAGTTGCCTATTCTGGATATTTGAATATTCCATTATATTCTGAGTTTATTATTTGAATTTATATTCTGAGATAATTCTAAGTTAAGTAATTTTGAGAGTTAAGCCAGGCCAAAGGTTTGTTTAGGACCAGCTATAGTTCCGAAGTGTCGGACACGTCAAGGGTGTAGGCTCGGGGCGTGAGAAACTTGATATCAGAGGATAGAATTCACGATTCCTAGGGTGTGTATGAAGTCGTGTATGTAGAGTCCTAGTTATCAGAGTGAAGTGTGACACATCTATAATTATGAGGTTATGACATTTAGGAACTATCTCGCTTCTTTCATACTCTTTCGAGCAATAGAGTTTTACTCTATAAAGTTTCTCTCTAATTTGTGCTTGTGTGTATTTTTCACATCATGCCTCCATGAAAAGTCGTCTATGTCGTTCTGCTAGGAGGAATGTTGATTATCAAGGGAAACCTAATGCACAAGAAGTGCAACCCCAATGAGAGGTTACTAATGTTGAGTTCTGGGATGCCATTCAGATGTTGAGTCAGGTTGTGACTAACCAAACTGGCCAACAATAAGGGAATCAACAGGATGCGGCTTGTACATCCAGGATCCATGAGTTCTTAAGGATGGATCCTCCAAATTCACCCATTCAAGTGTCACTGACGATTTATAACAGTTTGTGAAAAAGTTACATTAAGTGTTTGAGGTGCTGAGCGAGTAGAACTATCTACATACCAACTGAAGGGTGCTTCTAGAGTGTCGCACTATCAATGTTAAAAGAGTATAGAGGAGGTTGCGCCAATTGTGAGCTGGGTGGTGTTCGAAGGGACCTTCATAGGGCGTTTATTTCCTTATGAGCTAAGAGAGGATAAGGTAAGGTATGTCCTCACTTTTAAGTAGGAATCCATGAGTGTACATGAGTACAACCTCAAGTTAACCCAAATTTTCCGTTATGCTCCGGAGATTGTTAATGATATGAGGAGTAGGATGAGTTTTTTTGTTTTTGGTTTGCCTCATCTGTCGAGAAAAGAGGGTAAGGTTGCGATGTTGATAGGGGGAATGGACATAACAAGAATTATGATCGAACTGCAACATGTTGAGGGACATATGTTAAGGTATAAAGAAGAGTTACGAGACAAAAAGGCTAAGACAACAGGAAATGAGTTTGGGAAGCAGAAGAGTAATGCAAACCGATATTCTTTTCAACACAAGTCAAAAGGATCTGCTTCATCATCTGCTAGTGCACATGCACCAAGTAATAGAGGTGAGTTCAAGAATTAAAACTGTTAGAACTTTAGAGCTAGACCAGCACAGTCTCAAGGTAGTGTGACACTAGGGGGTAATGGGACTCCTACATGTGCTAAGTGTGGTAGGAAACACCAAGGAGTGTGTCTTTATGGATCCACTAGTTGCTTAAAGTGTGTTCATAATGGTAATTTCATAGAAGAGTGTCCAAAGAACAACAGGGTAATGACAATGAGGGTAATAGAGCCCAATCTTCTTCATTGGCTCTGCCAGGCAGAGTTACACCGAGAGAGCTACTTCAGGGACCACCACACTCCAAGAGAAAGAGAACTCACCAAATGTTGTCACTGGTATTATTGAAGTCATTAATTTTAATGTATATGTATTTTTAGATCTAGGTGAGAGTCTATATTTTGAGACTCCATTTATAGGTACAAGGTTTGATATCATTCCCAAACAACTTCTTGATCCCTTCTATGTTTCCACACCTTTTGGTGAGTTTATTCTAGCTAAGAGAATTTATCGTGATTGTGTCATTTTTATCAATTACAAGGACACCATGACTGACTTAGTCGAGTTAGACATGGTAGATTTTGATGTTATTCTAGGTATGGACTGACTTCATGCCTGTTATGCCTTAATTGATTGTAGAACTTGAGTAGTTAAGTTCCACTTTCCTAATGAGCCAGTTATAGTGTGGAAGAGAAGTTCAGTAGTGCCTAAGGGTTATTTTATTTCATCCTTTAGGTGAGAAAATTAGTTTCCAAGGGTTACATCTATCACTTAGTTTGAATTAATGACTCTAGTGTTGAGGCGCCACCTATTCAGTTAGTTCCAGTTGTGAGTGAGTTCCCAAAGGTCTTTGCAGAACATCTTCTGCGAATCCCTCCTTAGATAGATATAGACTTCGATATAGATATTGTTTCAGATACTCAACCTATCTCTGTTCCGCCATATACAATAGTTGTAGCAAAGTTGAAAAAGTTAAAAGAGTAGTTGCAGGACTTTCTTGATAAAAGTTTTATTAGACCAAATGTCTCAACTTGGGGCGATCCAGTATTATTTGTGAGGAAATAATATGGTTCTCTTCAATATGTGTATAGATTATTGTCAGTTGAACAAGGTTAGTATAAAAAATAAGTATCCCTTTTTGAGAGATGATGACCATTTTGATCAACTTCAAGGTGACATTTGCTTTTCTAAGATAGACCTTAGATCTGGCTATCATGAGTTAAGAGTAAGAGAAAGTGTCATCCCTAAGACAATATTTAGGACCTGTTATGGTCATTATGAATTTCAAACCATGTCTTTGCTTTGACTAATTCTCCCTCAATGCTCATGGACCTTATAAATAGAGTGCTTAAGTTATATCTAGATATGTTTGTTATCATGTTTATCGATGAAATTATAATTTATACGAGGAATAAAAAGGATCATGCTAGTCATTTTCATAGTATTTCTCCAAACTCTCCAAGATAGAGAGTTGTAAGCCAAATTTTCCAATTGTGAGTTTTGGCTTGAGTCTGTGGCATTGTTAGGCCACATAGGTTCTGGTGCTGGGATTCGTGTTGACACTCAAAAGTTTGAGGCAGTTCAGAATTCGCCTAGACCCACATCTCCAACTGATATTAGAAGTTATGTTGATGTGTTTGATCAAAAAAGTATTCACTATGTGTTTAGTCCAAAAGAGCTTCATCTTAGACAAATGTGGTTGGAGTTACTGAAAGATTATAACATAAGTATTCTCTATCACCCAGGCAAGGCTAAAGTTGTTGCTGATGATTTGGGCAGGTTATCCATGTATAGTACTTCCCACGTTGAAGAGACATGAAAGAGTTAGCCAAAGAAGTGCACAATTTTGCAAAATTAAGAGTCCGGTTAATGGATTCCAATGAAAGTGTAGTGATGATGAATGGGTATGAATTATCATTAGTGTTTGAAGTGAAAGAGAAACAATATCAAGACCCTATTTTTCTTTATTAAAGGCAAATGTTCATAAGAAGAAAGTGATGGCTTTTGAAGGGGCATATTGCAGAGTTCGTTGATAAGTGCTCGAATTTTCAACAAGTCAAGGTAGAGCACCTGAGGCACAGTGGTATATCTTAGAACATAGAAATTCTAGAATGGAAGTGTGAGATGATCAATATGGATTTCATTACTTGTTTACCATGATATCGCAGGCAACATAATTCGATTTGGGTGATTGTAGATCGAATGACTAAATCAGCCCATTTCTTGATGGTAAAGACTACTTTTTTAGTAGAGGATTATGACTGGTTATATATTCAATAGGTAGTCAGACTTCACAGAGTTCTAGTGCCCATTATATCAGATACAGATGCGCAATTTACCACATAATTTTAGAAGTCTTCCCATAAAGGTTGGGATTCGAAGGTAAATTTGAGTACTCATTTCCATCCTCAAACTAATGGTCAAGTATTTTGAGGGTGTGTAGAATTGACTTAAAAGGTAATTGTGATGATCTCTTTCCTCTCATTGATTTTGTTCACAATAACAATTACTACTCTAACATCCAAATGGATCCTTATGAGGCTCTTTATGGGAGAAGATGCAGATCTCCTATTTTATTGTTTAAGGTTGCTGAAGTAGGATTAATAGGACTATATTTGGTTCATAAAGCTATGGTGAAGGTAAATACTATTCAATAATGGATGATAACAATGCAAACTCTTCAAAAATCCTATATCGATGTTAGGAGAAGAGAATTAGAGTTTGAGGCAGATGATTGGGTTTACTTGACGGTTTCACCCCTAAAGGGTATTATGAGGTTTTGCAAGAAGGAGAACCTTAGTCCCCGATATATATTGAACCTTACAGGATATCTAAGAGGATTGACAATGTAGTTGTACTAAATCTACCATTAGAGTTAGTAACGATCCATCAAGTATCCACATTTCAATGTTGAAGAAGTTTATGGGTGATCCTTTGCTTATTATACCGACAAAGATATTGGTATTAAGGACATCTTAGCTTATAAGGAGGAACACGTTCAGATTCTAGATCGTCAGGTTCGCAAGTTGAGAGCCAATGAGGTTGCATTAGTCAATGTCTTATGGAGGAACCGTTTTGTTGAGGAAACTACTTGTGAGGCTGTGGAGGATATGAAGAAGAGATACCCACATCTCTTTGATTCAAAGAACAAAATTCAGGTACTAATTCTTTTATTGGTACTTCTTAAGTTGAAATGTTGTTTACTTTGCATATTGAGTGTCTGAACGGGGTGTTAGACATTTCAACCCTTAGTTCTACTTTAGATTGATCTCATTTGAGGATGAATGTTCACAAGAGGATATATTTCAACATCCCGCATTTAGAAAGAGATAAATTTAGAAAGAAGTAAATTGGAAGTAGCTAAATCTGAAATTTAAGAAGATATGCTTGAGTTGTGAGTTTTGGGTCAACATCAAACAACCATAACTTTCAATACAAGATGAGTTAAGAGGCCTATAACATATCAAATTATTTTTTTTTGTAATTCTCTTTGCAACCCCACCTAATTTGGTAAATTTCGAGATCGTATGAGGGAGATATTCCCATTTGAAGTTAAGTTCTAGTTAAGAAAAGTTACCAAATTAGTGAGGGGTATTTTGGTTACCCCATCAGGTTAAGATGGATTTAGTAAAAAATTTTTGGGTCAAATCTCATTTAGGTCAGTTTTCATAATCCCAAATACATTTAGTGTTTTAGAAGAGAGTTCAATAATATGAAAAGGAGAAAAAAGGAAAGGGTTCAAGGAATTCATCATGATTTCTTATAGATCGAGGGTTATTTCATCGAGGGTTTGATACATATGATATATGTGAGTTATCATTGTGTTTGGTTTGTTCACCCACGTGCCAATCATACTATTTTAATGCAATTTCATTATTAAGATAGAAGGAACTGAGTTCTTGATGAGTTTTCTTGAAATTTCATTCTAAATCTTGATTGTTGGGATTTTAATGAATTCTATAGATTAATATTAGTGATTTGAGTTTTTTTTCGTATATTATCGTGCACTTATGTTGGGTATTCAAATCTAAGTGAGTCAGAAAGAAATCATTCTATTCTAAGTTAATTAGGATAGAAAAATGAAAAAGAAAACTCGTCGGGGAGTTTTATGCAGAGGCTGGCACGTTGCCCAACCAATGTGCTAGAAAAGTTGCTTTGCAGTTCAGGGGCTGGTGGATTGTGCCACTTAGTGCTCCAATTTCACCTCCCCCCAGCACTTCTCTATCGCTTGGCTTGTCTCAGTTCTTTCCAAAGGTACCTTTACTCCCTATTGATCCTAACTACTCTAAACTACATCTAAACATCGAAAAATCATTCATAACATGAATAAAAGCCCTTGAATTCATAATTCAATATTCCAGGTGGAGTTAAGAATCAAGTCTTGAGAGTAATCTCAGTCATTTTGAGAAGTCTTTTACAATTCTTTAAAACTTGTTTTAAGACATGAGTATTTGAGTTAGAGGATGAGGAGAGTTGAGTTCAATTTTTTTCAAAATAATCTATGGAAACTAGTATTCCCAAGAGTAATTGTTTTTACATTTAAGAAGAGAGGAAGCATCGATTTCTAAAAGAGTTCATGTGGAATTTGGAGTACTATCTCTTAGTGATTTAAAGATTCTTCTTTATCGATGGTGATAGGTCATGGTATCCATAGCCTTGCTTCTTTTTCGGCTAAATACGAATAACAAAACAAACCATAAATTTTGTTTCCATCTATGAGTTCCCCTATGACGTAAGCGCTCTTGGATTGGGTGGGCCATTCCATCATATTTTTAAGAATGGCCCAGTCTCGTATTAGATGGTCGGCGTGGAGATAATCTTCGTTTCTACGTCGCTCAGTCCCTTGCTTCTTTTCTCTTCTTATTCCTTTCCAGATCTTAATACCAATATGATTTAATTCCGGTGCATCTTCCAAGATCCATTCGACACGTGCAATTTTTTTTATCGATAGACTTTCGTCGCCCTACAAAATGAAAGAAGTCACTACCAATTTTCTTGCCCTATTGAAGTAACAAATGTGCGCTTAACCCGGTGACCAAAGAATGGTTTTGCCCTTTAAATGAAGTGATAAGGTCGGAAAGAGGGAAGTAGGACTCCTATTGACTGCTGGTTGGTTCTTCGCCGGAAGGTACATCTTCTAATTCTACTATTCTAAATACTATTAATATGGATATGGAGAAATTTCTTAAAAAATCGCACTGCTTCTCTGGAGAATAACTCAAGAGAAAACTTTTGAAAAATAATATCAAAAGATTAGGATGAAGAACTTTTTTTAAAAAACATATGAATTAAGTTATATTCTGGGAGTAGTATTGAGCACCAATATGGGGAGAGTTCAAACATCACCCATAAACCATGTAGCCAACGTGGGTAGAAAGGGTCATATACTTTTTACATGATTCCTCATTTATTTTTAAGCATAGCTTAGTGGATCCACTTAGTTGAGGAGTTCTATACCCCGACAAGGTATAAGATAGTTCTGACCGTGTGGGTGAGCTGATGTATCATCACATAGCTCATAGTGATAGTTACCGGTTAGAGAATCTCCCAAACAGAGTTTATTTTGTATTTTTATATGCATACTGAGTTGTATTTTTTAATAACTGCGTTGGTATCTTGATTTTTAACAGCTCTTCTTCATATCACATTATTGTTATTGCTTTTATATTTGAAAGAGTTGAGATTGAGTTGATATTGAGTTGAGTTAAGATGAGGTAAGTTATTTCCTCTGTTCAATTCAATCTTATATCATGTTTTAGATTTTGTCTTGCATGGTCGTACATTCATTATTGACGCCATTTGACCTGCATCGTTTCATGATGCAGATAAAGGTAACCAGGATTATCAACCAATGATGTGTTGATCCATTTTATTTCAATATTTGATTGGTGAGCCCCCTTGCTTCCTGAGGATCCATCATTTATATTTTATCATTTCAATTTTGTTATTAGGATGTCGTGGGTCTTGACTTGATGTTCATCTCAACTAGTAGAGGCTTCATAGAAAGATAGACAATAGTTCATGAGACTTTTCATTTCATTGGCTAATGTTTTGGACTTGACTCGTCTATTTTGGCTAGTTGAATATTCAATTATATTATGAGTTTTATATATTGAGATTATTCTAAGTTAAATAAGTTTTCCAATGAGAGTTGATCTAGACAAAGTGTTCTAAATTAATGAAAATAATTAACTAAATTAAAGTAAATAACTAACAGATTTAAATCTTGGAGCTTAATCAATTAATCAAAGTAACTAGGGCTTAAGTGTTCCCCACAGGTTCCTAACTTGATAATTCTAACTATAACAATTCTTTCCTAGTATCTTGCATGTAAAGTGATAACTTATGTATCTCTAAATCCTTGGTCCAGCATCTAGAAAATTTCACTTCGCACCTTGGTCCGGCTACGTGTGTTGCGATACTAACCCTTACCTTTACCTCATATTAAGCATTGTATTCGATATTTGACTAAGTTATTACCTCGTACCAACCGACACTAGCCTATTAGATAGGGTACACTAAATCTATGTTGATAATTCTTTTCCTATTATCTACCTCCTTGGTCCGGCAAGTTGCATTAAGGCGATCTCTAACGTTGGCAATCCGTTAAAAAGACTTCTAAATGAAAGAATTATCAATACATGCAAGACACTATTCTAAAATTTCTATTTTAGTTAGATTATACCTCATTATTCACCCATGGGTCCCACAAACCTAGTTATGGAGTTTAGTTACCCATGGTCATAATCACACTATTCATATATTTAATATAAGAAGTCATGCACTTACTTTAATGAGAAAGAATAAAATCCAGAAATTCACTTGATTAATCAACAAAAACACCAACAGTCAATTCCAGAGAAAGTGTATCAATTACTTAAATTCATTCTTCAAAACTTGAACAAGAGAACTAAAAATTATCCAAAAGTCTAACTATCGAAAAGTCTAACCCCAAAAATGAGGTTTTTCGAACAATTTATAATAATAACAAAAACCTAATAAAAGAAGGATTATAATTACTGATAATCTGTCAAAACGCATCTGAGTCGACGGACCTCGTGACGGACCGTAGTGGTCATGACGGGCCGTCATGGCCTCCGTCGCCCCATACTTCATAAATTCTTCTGCTGCTTTCTTCATTACCCTCAACGAACAGGTATGACGGACCATTCCAAGCACAACGGTCCGTCGAGGGTCTCCATTCCATAATACATTAACTTCTTGGAATTTGGGTATTGGGACTACTCTCTGATCATTACGACGAACCAGCAGGACGGACCGTCATAGCCACGACGGTCCGTCATGGACTTCCGTAATCCCACACTAGGTCAGACTTCCCCATCTTCCTTCAGAAGCTTCTCTCCTAACTACGAAGCCACCTACGGCCGTCACAGACTCGATGGACCGTCGTAAGCTCCGTATGTGGTCTCTTCTGCATTTCTCACTCAAAAACTTCCGCGTTCATCTTTGGACATATTTCATGCAAATAAGGAGAAACTTACATAAAAATCAACACAAAAAGGCTTTTGGACACACTAAACTTAAGGCAAAAGCATTAAAAATACCTTGAAACCACGGTACATCAACACCCTCAACTTAAATTCGTTGTTTGTCCTCAAGCGATGCACTATGACTCACTACAAAATCTTTGTACAAGAGTATCCATATTGTTGCTTTCGTATTCCTTTGGCTATCAATCCCGATAATTCTCATCATGTTTATGCGTGTTATCACTATTAGGCTTGAATTATTTGGAACCAGACCATGACACAGACTCACCATGCACTGACACCTATCCTCTTCAATTTCTCACCGAGGTGCTAATATTTCTGGTATTGCAACTAATGTCCTCACTTCAAAAAAACATCCTCATTTTTCACACAATGATTTCAGTTTGAATATAAGGATTACTTTTCAACACTCACTCTCAGAACAAATTCTCAACTCAATCATACATATTGCCATAAGCTTACCCTTATTTTCACTGCTTTATGTTCGCCATACAACTCTTAGGATCACAATAGGACATTTTTAGCTTGTAACATAGGCTCAGGGTCAGGTAGGGCATATTAAGGTATACTTTAGTGACTTGTTGCCCTCCTTGACATATCGGCAAAACGTACCACCTTTTTATCATTTTATTTCGCCCAATTTCTCAATTTTCTTTTTATCTTGTTGTTTTCCCGTTCTTATCCTTATATGTAAGTGACTTTTTTAGTCACTTCTGTTTTCTTTCTCTTAATTCTTTCAACCCCACTTTCCGGAGTATTCCTTATAACAGCCACCCTCAACTCATGACTTTGCCATGAGTCATGGTTCACAATACCCACGGTTGGGTCAGGGCTACAACAAGGTTGTTTTCTGCATTAGCACCTTCAACTAATGCTTTTGGCATAAACTGAGATGCACATGTCCAAGGAGGACCATGGTCAACACAGTGTTCCCAGAGAAGATCAGTTGGGGTGAAATAGAAAGATCTGTTTTTAGGCTCAAATCCTTTGGATCAATACGGGATTAACTTCATTTGCTTTTTTTTATTTGGTCTCAAGATTGACTATTTCTAACAAAGGCCTATGATCCTTTCCTAATTGTTCATTTTGGCTTACTTTTAGCAAGACTAACCAGGCAAGTTCTAGCTTAGTCTCAATGGTGGATCCTTCGAATTTTCCTCACACTCACTTGACATTTATTACATTCCCAGATTATTAGACACCTAGTTCGAGTCTTAGATTCAAGGTCATGCAGTAGTGTATCTCTATGTCATGTTTAGAGCCACACATTTATCAATTACTATGCCTAGTGATGCATCATTTTCATATCGGGATATCATATTTGTTTTAGACATCATGCTTTAGAGTTATACTATGTACACAAGATATAACATGCCGGTTCAACAATAAAAGTAATCAGTCTTTTGGGGAAAAAAGAACACAGGCAAGAAAACCCCAAAAGAGTATCGTGAATTGGGCCACTCACACTTCACCCTAGCACTCACTTTCCATTTACCCCACCCCCAACAAAAAGATATGCAATTGTCCCCAATGCATAAAAAAATTGAAATACGAGAGTGGTAGGTGAAGCAAACCTAAGGCGCAAAGCACCGGCGATCAGCAAGCTGGTGGGTCTGGTACCCTGGAACCCACTACATCTGTAGTCTGGACACCCTCAGTAGTGTCCTCATCAGCAACAGCACTATCAGTCGTGCCTCCCGCTGTCTCCACATCTCTGTAGTAGCAGTGGAACACGACGGACCAGGTGATGGCCCGTCGTAAGTATGACGGACCGTCATCGGGTCTGTCATGTCTTACTTCAACAATGTTTATTTGGAGACCCTTGGAAAAAAAATCTCCAACAGTTATGATGGATAAGCAGGATGGACCGTCGTGATAATAACGGTCCGTCGTCGATGTCCGTCGTGGGGCAATTAGAAAAAGTATGGAGACCCTTAGGAGAGGGGTCTCTGACTATCATGACGGTTGTGTAGGACGGACCGTCGATGGTACGATGGTCCGTCATAGATGTTCATTAGTGGACAGTTAGGAAAAAAAATGGAGACCCTTAGGACAAGGGTCTCTGACAACCATGACGGTTGTTCAGGACGGACCGTCGTGGGTACGACGGTCCATCGTAGATGTCCGTCAGAGGATACTTATAAAATAAATGAAAAACATACTAGGAACGATGGATATATGCGACAGTCCGTCGCAAGCGTGACGGTCCGTCGATGTATCCGTTAGTGAATGTTGCGGAGTGATTTTCTGCAGAATTTCTTGGTGATGTGCTACCTGCAAATTTAAAACCCATTAGTAGAAAATGCTACCATTACTAGAAAGAAAAATATAGTTGGGTTAGAGGATACGTATTGGGTTGCCTCCCAACCAGCGCCTTATTTAACGTCGCGGCACGACTGAAGACACTTGATTACTTAGACTTCATCAAGAAAACATTACTACCCTTTTCCGGCAAGTCTATCCAACATCTGATCCATGAAGGGCATAGGAAAATGGTCTTTTTCGGTCCATGCATTAATTTACGGTAATCCATACACCCCCTTCATCCAGTAACCGGTCTCATTGGAACAAGTTCATTTTTTTCATTGGGGACCACAGTCATTCCCCCTTTCTTAGGTACACACTGAACAGGGCATACCTAACTACTATCGCGATCGGATATATTACTCCGGCATCCAACCATTTAATGATTTCCTTCTTCACGAACTCTTTCATAGGTGGATTTAAGCGTCTCTGGTGCTCAATACTTGGCTTATGATCGGGCATGAGTTGGATTTTATGAGAAAAAAAATATCAGGAGGGATCCCAATAATGTCTGCAATAGTCCACCCAGTAGCTCTTTTGAACCTTTTTAGCACTTTCACCAGACTCTCAACTTGTTGTTCATTCAGGTCTGATGCAATTATTACCGGCAAAGTGTCACCATTTCCTAAGAATTCATACCTGAGATGAGGTGCGAGAGCTTTTAATTCTAACTTTGGAGCCTCCACTATAGATGGTTTCGCCGGTGGAGTCTCGCGATTCTTCATGATTAACTTATATTTCTTCGGTTTAAACCAAACATCACCACAATCAAGAGCCGCGATGAATGACCCATACTCTTCAATGCAATCGTTATCAAGATTCATTATCACTGCCGCTAATGCTTCTACACCTAGACGTTCTTCTATTTGTGTCTCGGATGACTTACCAACTTTGTAGGATATAGAAGATACTGATTGGAGCTCACCACTCTGCCTCATGGACCTTCAAATGTTGAAGGTCACTTCTTCATTGTTCAACCAAAATTTTATCTGCCCCTTTTCCATATCCACTAAGGCTCTACCCGTAGCAAGGAATGGCCTCCCAAGAATAATAGGCACTTCAAAATCGACTTCACAATCAAGAATAACAAAATCTGCCGAAAATATGAATGACTCCACTTTTACTAGCACATCGTCGAGTATCCCTATAGGCCTTTTTACTGTTCGATCGGCCATCAGTAGCCGCATTGCAGTGGGCTTTGGATCACCCAAACCCAACTTCTTGTAAACCGCGAAGGGCATGAGATTTATGTTTGCCCCCAGATCACATAATGCTTTCGCAAAATGTAATAACCCGATTGTACAAGGAATAGTGAGCGCACCCGGATATTCTTTCTTTTGTACTAGAGATTTTGTAGCAATAGCACTACAGTGTTGCGTTCTATCATCATCCTCAAAAGTGACCGATCTTTTCTTTGTAACCATATCTTTCGTAAACTTGGCATAACCGGGCATTTGTTCTAGAGCTTCTACCAAAGGGACATTGACAGAAAGCTGCTTCAACATTGTTATAAAACGCCGATATTTACCATCCTTGGTCTTTTTCACTAATCTTTGAGGAAAGGGGGGGTGGTGGTGTAGGCATGGTAGTTACCTTTTTAGGCACTTCAGCATCTTTTCCAGTGTTATCTTTTACTTCACCACTAACCTCTACCACTTTCTTATTATCTTTTATCACCTTTTCCTCATTAGACGGCCAAGGTAGTTCAATGGTTTGCTTACCACCCCGAGTAGTGATTGCCATACAGTGTCCATCATTTTTCGGATTTTGGACAGTATTGCTAGGAAGAGTTCCCAATTGCCGTGTGTTCACAATCGCAGATAATTGGGCCATTTGCAACTCAAGCTGCTTAATCGATATTGCATGTGTATCGAATTTCTACCCAATACCCGCAAATCACTCATTAACTCTTTAATGTGCTCTTCACTAGCATCGAACCTCCTCATCATTTTGTGCAACATATCCTCAACTCGCGCCATACTACCTCCACCATCCCTGGGAGCAACTTCACGATTTTAAGGAGGAACATAGGGCCCATTCCTATCATTTTTGTTACCATAGTTACCCCTGTTGAAGTTGTTGTCGCGGTTGTAATTTCCATTTCGGACATAATCACCCTCACAGTTATAGTTACCATAGTTCCGACCTTGGTTTCCTTGACCTTTGCGCCAATTCTCCTGAATTGAGCCTTGGGCATTCCGTCGGAAACCCTGTATCTGCTCATTTACCGCATAGGAATCCTCCTCATAATAACATTCATCATTTGGTGGTTGTGGTTTAGACAAGTAGTTCACTGCATTCATCTTTTCTGCACCCCCAGTGACATGTTTTAATACCAACCCAAGCTCAGTTCTCATCTGAGCCATCTCTTCATGAATCTCATTTGTGGCTGGGTTGTGTGTGGATTGCACTGCGAAAGTATTTCTTCCAGTATCTGACTTCCTAGTACTCCAAGCTTTATTATTTTGGGAGATTTTATCTAACTTTTTGGCAATCTCGGCATAAGGACACTCCCCATAAGAACCACCCGCTATAGTATCCAATACCGCTTTATTATTATCATCTTGTCCCTGATAGAAGTATTTCTTCAGTGACTCATCATCTATGCGGTGATTGGGGACACATCTCAAAAATGAAGTGAATATATCCCAAGAACTGCTTACTGACTCTCCTAGTAGTGCCACAAAGTTGTTCACTCTGTCTTTGTGATTTAGTTTTTTGGAGACCGGGTAGTAAAGTGCTAAGAAAACGTCCCTTAGTTGGTTCCAAGAGAAAATTAAGTTATAAGGGAGATCAGTGAACAAATTAGCAGCCTTTCCCGTCAGTGAGAGAGGAAATACTCTTAGCCCTATTACATCCAAATTCAAATCAGGCCTCCCTACACAGCTTTTACACACTTCCCTTACCTTAGCTATATAGGCATGCGGGTCCTCAGAAGGTAGCCCTGAAAACAAACCTCTAGCAGTGAGCATTTGCATCAGACTACTAGTTACCACAAAGGTGTGTCCTTGTGGTAGAGGGGGCAAGACAAGTGGCCCATCAGAGTCTGCAATATTATCATAACCTCTATAGTATTCTTGAGGACGTGGAGCGGGATTTTGTCCCCTTTGTTGATTTTCACCACGATCATCAGGTAATAAGTGGAGCTTGGATGTTCTAGTTTAAATCATCATCGTTAATACCCAAGTTTCGATTCAGATTGCATAGTGTACGCTCTAATTCGTGGTCTTAAGGAAACAAGGGTTCTCTTCCTCTCCATGTATTTGGCATACATTTGAAGTTAGTTCTGCATGAATAAAAAACAATAGAAAAGTAAAATCAAGAAAATATTGACTAAACATTAGTATTAAGTTTAAGTTAATCTAAAAGCTACTTTCCCCGGCAGCGGCGCCAAAATTTGATACGCTCAAACTTACTTCTCAAATAAGAAGTAAAGCGGTCGTATCAAGTAAAGAATCCAACTAATGAGGTTGGAGTCGATCCCACGAGGAAAATAGTTCAGACTTAACTTTATTCTATTATTACTATTATTTAGTCAACTATTTCCCTAGAAAAAAAAAGACAAAAAAGGGGTTTTTATTTCTAAATAATGAAAATGATTAACTAAATTAAAGTAAACAACTAACAGATTCAAATCTCAGAGCTTAATCAATTAATAAAAGTCACCAGGGCTTAAGTGTTCCCCACAGGTTCCTAACTTTATAATTCTAACTATAACAATTCTTTCCTACTATCTTGCATGTAATGTGATAAGTTATGTATCTCTAAATCCTTGGTCCGGCATCTAGAAAATTTTACTCCGCACCTTGGTCCGCCTATGTGCGTTGCTATACTAACCCTTACCTTTACCTCATATTAAGCATTGTATTCGATATTTGACTAAGTTATTACCTCGTACCAACCGACACTAGCCTATTAGATAGTGTACACTAAATCTATGTTGATAACTCTTTTCCTATTATCTACCTCCTTGGTCCGGAAAGTTGCATTAAGGCGAGTTCTATCGTTGGCCATCTGTTAAAAAGACTTCTAAACGAAATAATTATCAATACATGCAAGACACTATTCTAGAATTGCTATTTTAGTTAGATTTTACCTCATTATTCACCCATGGTTCCCACAACCCTAGTTATGGAGTTTAGTTACCCATGGTCATAATCACACTATTCATATATTTAATATAAGAAGTCATGCACTTACTTTATTGAGAAAGAATAAAATCCAGAAATTCATTTGATTAATCAACAAAAACACCAACAATCAATTCTAGAAAAAGTGTATCAATTACTGAAATTCATTCTTCAAAACTTGAACAAGAGAACTAAAAATTATCCAAAAGTCTAACTATCGAAAAGTCTAACCCCAAAAATGAGGTTTTTTGAACTATTTATAATAAAAACAAAAACCTAATAAAAGAATGATTCTAATTACTAAAAATCTATCAAAATGTGTCTGAGTCGATGGACCTCGTGACGGACCATAGTGGTCACGACGGGCCGTCATGGCCTCCGTCCTCCCATACTTCACAAATTTTTCTGTTGCTTTCTTCATTACCCTCAACGAATAGGTATGACGGACTGTTCCAAGCACGACAGTCCATCGAGGGTCTCCGTGCCATAATACTTTAACTTCTTGAAATTTGGGTACTGGGACTACTCTCTGATCATTACGACGAACCAACAGGACAGACCGCCGTGGCTATGATGGTCCGTCATGGACTTCCGTAATCCTACACTAGGTCAGACTTCCCCGTCTTTCTTCAGCAGCTTCTCTCCTCACTATGATGCCACCTACGGACCGTCACAGACTCGAGGGATCGTCGTAAGCTTCGTAAGTGGTCTCTTTTGCGTTTCTAGCTCAAAAACTTCCGCGTTCATCTTTGGATAGATTTCCTGCAAATAAGGAGAAACTTACATAAAAATTAACACAAAAAGGCTTTTGGACACACACTAAACTTAAGGAAAAAGCATTACAAATGTCGTGAAACCACGGTACATCAGCCAACTGTGGTTCTGAAGTGACTGTCACGTCCATTGTGTAGGCTCGATGCATGACATTATGTCTATCATGAAAATGTCCAATCATATAATTCTACTAAAAATTGATTGCAGGAGTTTACCCAAATTCTAAGATGTAATATTGTAAAGTAAATTTAAATATCATTATTTTTTATACTAGTTACTTGAGAACGTTTAACGTACTAGTTTGCATATAAATATTGATGATGATGAAGTTGATAATTAGAATAACGTTACCAAAAAATTCAATTGACAATGATATATTGATATTAAATATGTTAAATGTAATCATATAATTATGTAATTTCACATAATTATATGTTCAATTTTAATAAATTAGCATACTTATAAATTTTAATTAAGAGCAAAATAATTTTCTTATAAAAGATATGAAGGGCTATCTCCCTTGATGAGTTTTCTTATAAAAAATTTTCTTGATGAGTTTTCTTGAAATTTCATTCAAAATCTTGATGGTGGGGATTTTAATGAATTATTTAGATGAATGTTAGTTATTTGAGGGTTTTTTTAGTATATTGTTGTTTACCTATATTGAATATTCGAATCTAAGTGAGTCAAAAAGAAATCATTCGATTCTAAGTTAATTACGATTGAAAAATGAAAAAAGAAAATTCGTCGGGGAGTTTTGGGTAGAGGTTTGCGTGCCTCCCCACAAATGTGCTAGAAAAATTGTTTTTTTGTTCAAAGGCTAGTGAGTTGTGCCACTCAGTGCGCCAATTTTACCTCCCCCCACCTCTTCTCTGTCGTTTGGCCCGTCTCAGTTCGTTCCAAGGGTAACCTTACTCCCTATTGGTCCTAACTACTCTAAACTACATCTAAATATTGACAAATCAGTCATAACATGAATAAAAACCCTTGAATTCATAGTTCAAACCAGGTAGAGTTAAGAATCAAGTTTTGAGAGTTCTTTGAGTCATTTTTAGAAGTCTTTTACGATTCTTTAAAACTTGTTTTAAGACTTGAGTACTTGAGTTAGAGGATGAGGAGAGGTGGGTTCATTTATTTTCAAAATGATCTATGGAAACTAAGTATTCCCAAGAGTAGTTGTTTTTGCATTTAAGAATAGAGGAAACATCGATTTCCAAAAGAGTTCATGAGGATTTTTTAGTACTATCTCTGGGTGATTTAGAAAGATTCTACTTTATGGATGTTGATCAGTCATGGTATCCATAGTCTTGCTTGTTTTTCGTCCAAATACAAATATCAAAACAAACCATAAGGATTTTTTCATCCATGAGTTCCCCTATGACATAAGCGCTCTTGGGTGGGGTGGGACATTCCATCAAATCATTTAGAAGGGGCCCAGTCTCGTATTTCATGGTCGGGGTGGTGATCGTCTTCGTTTTGATGTCGCTGAGTCCCTTACTTCTTTCCTCCTCTTTTTCCTTTCCGTCTCTTTATACCGATGTGATTTGATTCCAGGTTCATATTTCAATATCTATTCGACACATGCTATTTATTTTCTGTCGATAGTTTTTCGTCGCCCTACCAAACGGATGAAGTCACTATCAAAATGCTCGCCCTATTGAAGTACCAAAGGTGTGTCAACCTGGTGACTGGGAAACGGGTTTTCCCTTGAATTGAAGTAACCGGGTCGTAAAGAGGGAAGTAGGGCTCCTATTGACTAAAGGTTGGTTCTTCGCCGGAAGGTACATCTTCTAATTCTTTCATTCTCCATACTATTATTATGGTATGGCGATTTTTCATAGAAATCGCATTGCTTTTCTGGAGAAAAACTCAAGAGAAATTTTTTGAATAATAATCTCAAAGTTGAGGATGAAAAAATATTTTTTTAAAACATATGAGTTAAGTTACATTTTGGGAGTAGTATTGAGAACCAACATAGGGGAGAGTTCAAACAACTCAAAGCCCCCATAAACCAAGTAGCCAACTTGGGTAGAAAGGGTCATATTTTTTTGATGATACCTTATTTCTTTTAAGCATAGCTTAGAGGAACCACTTAGTGAGTAAATATAAACCTCGATAAGGTATAAGATAGTTCTGATAGTGTGGGCAAGCCGATGTATCATCACACATCACATAGTGATAGGTGTCGATTAGAGAATCTCCTAAACAAAGTTTATTTTGTATTTTATATACAAATTGAGTCGTATCGTATTTTTCAATATACTGAGTTTCTATCTACATTTTTAAAAGCTTTTCTTTATATCTCATTATTGTTATTGCCTTTATATTTAAATGAGTTGAGATTGAGTTGAGGTTGAGTTAAGTTAAGTTAAGATGAGGTAAGTTGTTTCTTCAGTTCTAGTTCAAACATATGTCATGTTTTAGATTTTCTCTTGCATGGTCGTACATTCAATATATTGACGTCATTTGGCCTGCATTTTTTGATGATGCAGATACAGGTGGCCAGGATCATCAACAAACACTCCATTGATCCATTCTATTTCAAGATTTGTTTGGTGAGCCCTTTTCTTCAGGTTGATCCTTCATTTTGTTTATCATTTCAGTTTTGTTATTAGGATGTCGTGGGTCTTGTCCTGACGTTCATCTCAATTAATAGAGGCTTCATAGATAGACAGACACTAGTTCATGAGTCTTTTCATTTAATTGGTTAATGTTCTAGACTTGAGTAGTTTATTCTAGGTAGTTGAATATTCAATTATATTTTGAGTTTTACCTTTTGAGATTATTCTAAGTTAAGTAAGTCTTCCAGTGAGAGTTGATCCAGACAATGGGTTCGCTGTGGGCCAACTATGATTCTCGAGTGCCAGTCACATCCATTGTGTATGCTCGGGCTTGACATTATATCTATCATGGAAATGTCCAAGCATATAATTATACTAAAAATTGATCGCACGAGTTTACCCAAATTCTAAGATGTAATATTTTAAAGTAAATTTAAATATCATTATTTTTATACGTAGTTTTTTCATCATGTTTAATGGCCTATGTGTGCATATGAGTATTGATGAAGATGAAGTTGTTAATTATAATAGTGTTATCAAAGAATTCAATTGACGACGATATATTGATATTAAATATGTTAAAAGTAATCACATAATTATGTAATTTCACATAATATATATGTTCAAAATTTTAATAAATTAGCATACTTATAAATTTTAATTTAGAACAAAAAAAATTTCTTATAAAAATTTGAAGGGCTATCTCCCTCCTCTGCCCCCCCCCCCTTGTAATGCTATTAAATTCATTGGTTTGAATGAATTAATTTGGTTTGGTTTGCCTCAACATTCTTTGTTAATGCGTATTGAGAAATTTCTAGATTACGTATATATTTTATTAGTTTTAGTGACTTATTAAATAAAAGTGAAAAAAGTAAAGAACTAAGCATATGATTGTTGATGTTGTTGAATCAACTATATAAAAGTTATATCTCATATGTCTTTAATCTTGAATTCAACTTACAAACTATGTCGTTTTTCTCACAAGAAAAATACAGATTATTTTATTTCTTTAACTAATTATAAAACCCATAAAACTACTTCTGTGAGACAAAAATCTCGAACATCGTAGAAAAAAGTCCTAACTAACCAGTGAAATGACTTAACTTACTCCCATGCAAGACCAAAAAGGAAGCTAGCGATGTCCAATAGAATTTATAAAATAATATATCATTATCTAGTAATTTAGCCACTACACTTTTGTTGATATAACTTTCTTTCTACATTCAAGTACATAACCATCCAATTGTTTTTCCATGAAAGTAAGAATCAATAGTCAAGGATATTATAGAGTTTTAATTTTGTTATGCGTTTATAATCAATTATCATTTTAATTAAGATTTTTTTTAAAGAGTAAGCGCACTTTGATTGATTTGAATCATCTATATATTTTACATACCTACTTTGATTGATTTGAATTATCTATACATTTTACATGCCTTCATTATAACATAAATATCGAAAATCACATATTTTCTGTTACTTCTCAAAGATTTAGATAAGAAAGTTGATAAGTTGCGATAAAAGTTTAGAAACATAAAAAAGAAATTCACTACATTTACGATTATATAACCACTAGTGCAATATGTTTGTGATTCGAGTGATGAGAAAAATATAATCAAAAATATTTAAATAAATCATTTATTATATATCTGAATATCAAAAATATTTTAAGAATCATTTCTAATTTTCAAATTCAAATAGATCTAAGTTTTATGTTCTGGTTATCTACTAATTATATATAAGTTGCAATAAGCACACAGCTGAAGGTCAGGTCAACATGTCTGCTTCAGCTGTGTGCTTATTTACATACCCAGCTATTTGGCCTGCTGGATTGGCCTTCATATTTCAACCCCAACATTTTTTTCTGTTTTAATTTCAGGTTTTTTTTTCGTAAATCAATTACTCCCTTTGTTCACTTTTTTTTGTTACGATACGCTTTTCGAAAGTCAATTTGACTAATTTTTAAAGTTAAATTAGATTACATTAATTTGATATTTTAACCAAAAAATTTAGATACTCAAAACTATATTGCAATTTTTTGCATATCAATATTATAAAAAAAAATATATTGTAAAATGTTAGTCAAAATTTTTATGATTTGACTTTAAAATTGAAAGTGTGACAATTAATAGTGGACGGAGGGAGTATTATTTTCGATAATTAAAGACCTCTACATCTACTAATTGATGTACGAGATTTTCACCTTTAAAATTTGTGTTTCAATTAGTAGAGGTCTTTGATTAATTTCAGCTTATTTATTGATTTGAGGCTTTTGACATGTCATATACGTAAATATATTTCTTATTCATATTTTAGTTATTCCATCTTAACCACACAAGAGACAACCAATATGTCTGCTCCACATGTGTGGTTCTACGCGATAATTAACAAAATATTGACTCTTGAAATCCTATTTGTGTCATATATATTGGGACAAGAAAAATAACATATATTATTTAAAATTACATAAGATACTATAAATTACAACAATTAATAACTTAAAGTATTTAAAATCATATTATAGTTTAATTAACTCTCTAAATTTTATATGTATCACATAAAAGGAAATTAAAAAAAAAGAGATATTGGGCCCGTGCCAGCACGGGCACATGTGTCTAGTTATTATATAAAATTTAAGCAATGTAATAATAAATTTTAAAATAATTCAATATAGTGTGAATATTTTTTGTTATTGATTAGAATCGTAATTTAAAATAATAAATATTTTTTAATCGAAACATAATTGTTTTGTTGAATTGTTGATGCACTTGACAAAATGGATCGTACAGTATTAAATATTATATGATGTATTTGATTTTTTGAAAAAAATGAAAAAGAACACAAATGGTCATCGGGTTAAAGGTTCATTGTAGCAAAGTCGTAGAAATAAATTTTGTATAAAAATATAATTTTAAATATTTACCATTCATAATATTTATTGAAAATCCATCTATTTAATGTAGAATATTGAAATAAATTGTAACACAAGATAAAAGAAAAAATATTAAATTTGTACTGCAATTACGCACAAACATTATTCTTTTTATTAATCATTATCAAGTACTATAATTAAAGATTGATATCTCAATTTAGGAAATATAAAGGTGAAATATAAAGATTGAAGTAGAACCTCATTTTGGTTGGAATTATCATTTATCTTTTTTTTCTTTTGAAACTCTTTACTATCTTTTGATTTATAAAATCTAAAGAAAAAAAGTATTTTTTTATTTCTCTCCTCACAATTATTACAATTTATTAAATACTAAATTTTTCATCTGTCCGCGTCATTACCACTACCACAAATTACTTTTTTCAATCTTCTATTTCTATAGTTGATTAAAATAAAAATTTTGGTTGATCTCTCCTCATTATTATCATAATTAATTTTTCTTATTTAAAAAAAATCTTTATTTCATTCATTATTTTCTTTCCTTTTGATTTATAATTTGTTTTAAAAAAATAAATCTTAAATATTTGTTTATCTTTCTCTGCACTATTGGTACAATTTATTATAATTACTTTTTTCTGGTTGCTAAAACAAGTTTTTATTTCCCTTTTGTTGTCAAAAGAAAATCTTCTTTATTTCTACACCTTATTATCACAATTATTAAATTATTATTATTATTATTATTTAAATAAATCCTTTTCTGATAATTTTCTCTTTATATATATATATATATACATGTATATATATATATATA
>NC_028641.1:54428621-54451489 GCF_001406875.1 Solanum pennellii | reverse complement strand
TATATATATACATATATATATATATATATATGTTGTAACAAACCATTATGTTGTTTCAAATACTAGAGCTTTTTATTTAATAAAATATTTTTGGTAGATTCTAAATGAGTGTATTGAACTATTCATAATTATAATTATGAAATTAGTGAGGTGATTTTTATAATTTATTTAGTTAGTGATTAAAGAAAATAACAGTTAAATAAATAATGGGTCACTTTTATCACTTTTATAATAGAGTATATAATATTAAGGGAATCTGTAAAAGAAAGGAGAGAATAGGGCTGTGACAATCAAAAGGCGTGTAAAATCCATCAGTACATTCTCTCCAAACCTTTGTTCTTGTGAAATTTGATAAAAAATGTAATTGTTAAAAACTAATATTATATGTTAGTCGGGAAGAGTTATTTTCAATTGAATTAATGTAAGGGGCGTGGGGTTGACAAAATGAAAGTGGGGAAAAGTTTAATAGCCGTTAATTTAATTATGGTTAGCTAACAAAGATGGGATGATTAGCAATCCTATAATATTATTAAGGTGTTATTATGATTGAGAAAGAAGAATGAAATTAAAATTGTAATGTTAAAAGGTATCAATTTGTCAAACTGTGATGATTTTATAAATTTAAGAGCATCGACTCTTTTTGGTTCTTATGCCCAATTATGGCTGATCATTATGTTGAGTATTGCTATAGTTATAGGTATTAATCAGAAAGATGTTAATTTTGCCATGTTTTGCAGTACGTCATGGGTTGCTAATCAACTAGGCTTACCATTATTATTTTACTTCATTTTCATATTATAAAATAAGTTTTAACATATTGTGATTGATAATTAAAAATAAGGTGTAGTACATTATATGAATTACATTAAAGTTATGCTAATGGGAGGAACTAAGACTTATCCTTGGATTTGAACTCTAGGAAATTGATGATTGAATTAGGGATACGCTAGACATAGAATAATATGAGTAGTAATAGGCTTGTTAACATACAAATTATGCATATATAATTGATAGATTGGAAGGTTCGGAAGCATTGAGGAAAGGAAAAGCATTGGAGAAGCAGTTTCTTGACTTCGATTTTCGGTGGAGGTAGGTTATGGTTTATGCTATTTGATAGTAAACTCTTAATAGTGATTTATATGCATTTAATGATATTATGAAGTTTTCTTTACTTAATTTTGTGGTTGTGTGTTTGGTGATTGATCTGAAATCCTGAGATCGTGGAATTTATATTCTTAAACCCTTTTTATCGAAATGATGCCTTGAATAAAGAAGACTTGATGAAATAATATAACAATGAATTGAAAGTGGTGATAATAAATGATAAATTAACGGTATTCTTGGATCGAATTGTCATGTTCCGACACGGTATTTTTGGTTCGGAGTGTCACGTTCCGACAGAGTATTCTTGGATCGGAGTGTCACATTCCGATGCGGTATAATTGAATTGGAGTGTCACGTTCCGACAAGATATAATTGGATCGGAGTGTCACGTTCCGACACAGTAACGTTAATGGAAAAAGGATCTTGAATCAATTTAATGTACTCAATCTCAAAGAATTCATTTCCCAACGAACGTGGTGTGGAGGGATGAGTCTTCGTGTGTGCTTGATATTATGATTGATTACGTACTTGCTTCAGTTGTCATTTGTTCATATTGTTTGTTGCTTATCACCTATTAAGTACTATAGTTGATTTTATGCTATTATTCTTTGTATATTAGTTACTATTTTGGGTTGGCCGATGATACTTACTCAGTACATGTTGCCTCTTACTGAGCCCTACTTGTATTTTTCTTTGTTTTCCTTATATGGATTGCAGCAAGTCTACCGACGAATTTGAATTTCCCTCAGCTATATCAAGTCTCGGCATATCAGATCCAACGGTGAGCTATTCATTCGATCTTGGGTTGGATTCTCTCAGTCATTACCTTACCTATTGGCCTTAGTTTTCGGACACGAATTACTTTATTTCATTTATTTTGATGTCTTTGATACTCTTAGACTTAGTAGTTTGAGAGTAAATGTCCTTGTTATGATGACTTTCAGGTTTGGGAAAATATATTTAGTAAGTTTTTGAGATTCCGCATTATGCGTGTAGTTTGTAAGTTGGGGTTAAATTCGTTGGTTCTCCCACCTAGTGTCAACTTTGGGTACCACTCACGATCGTTTTGGGTCGTGACAAACTTGGTATCAGAGCGTTAGGTTCGATGATCTCATCACACAAGGACTGGTGTAGTAGATTCTTGCGGAACGGTATAAGGACGCCTTTACTTTTCTTCGAGAGGCTATAAGACTTAAAGAAAACTTCATTCCTTCTTTCTTACGTGGTACTACTTGAGTCCAATTGGATCTAGGTGATATAAATTGGTATCTAACCTTTTTCACTCTATTTTGCATATGATTAGTATTAGAGTAGTAGAATTGGAAACACCAACACCAGCAAGAGATTACGCATCCTTAAAAATAGATATGTTTCCACGATTCACTATAGACATATAATTACTAGTGACTACTATGATCTTTTTAATAAGTTCTTAAAGTTGAAACTCTTATTCTTCATCGGTACTGAATGTGAAGATATTTATGATATCCTTCTTTCGGGAAGGGCAGAGGTTCACGTAACTCACATGATAAGAGACCATCCAGCATGCCTGGTATGGGTATCCTTATATCTCCTAGTCTTCGAAACTATACTTCCAATATAGGGATCTGGTGGGGTTGAATTCCCATGTACGCTAGCATGTTTTGGGTCACTTTGGCCGGTGATTCCACCACTTTTGGGTGTGGGGGAGACACTGGATTTCATGATGCTCAATTGATCTATGTCGGTTAAAGTTAAAGTTCCCAATGAATGAATGAGGCCAGCCTCAAATGATGCACATAATGAAATGAACGATACCAAAGGTGTTAGGATAGGATAATCAAGAGGTGAGCTAGACTCAAGTAATGACACTAGGTCATTCTTGATAAATTCACAGCAAACCCGATGAAAGTCTTAAACTACATCCCTAGGTATAGCTGGTGTTCACACTAGCCTATGAACGAAATGAAATAAAGTACGTATGAATGAATGAAGCAGACTCTGTGTTTGCCAATGAAGACTCCCTAGTTGAGGTCCCATAAGTTGAGCTCATTTTGGAAAGTCTTAATGTCAAGTCCATGATTCCAAGGTATCATGTCATATGAATGAGTGTTATAAAAGATGTTATGTGCTATATGCTATATGATATGTGCTATGTGTAAGATGTTATGTGCTGTGTACAATATGATAAGTATGACGATGCATGTTACTCTAATGGCATGCCTTTCGTAATCCAAATTTGGAAAGCTCACTGACTTTCCTAATCCAAATTTGGAAAGTTCACTAACTTTCCTAATCTCAATTTCGCAAGTCCACTGACTTTACTTTCCATAATCATGTTATTAGGAAAGAGCTATCGTTCCTTATACATGTCCTTGGTATGTGATTGCACATACCCATACTTAGTACAAGTGTTTACTAATTCCGTACAACTCTATATTTTTAAGTGCAGGCACAGGTGGACGCTAGAGCTTACAGATTGACGTTGCAGCTATCCGGACATGGAGCTTTCATCCGAACTTGGTAGGCCCTTATGCTTTCGAGGCTGTCTACTATTATTATCTAGCTTAGATGTAGGCTTTACCTAGTGGAGCATGTTCCACTAGTGTTTCATTTCCCATTTCATTTCAGACTTTGTATTGGTGCAATTTTGGTAAGTACACATTTAATGCAGCTATGAACTATTTCTTTCATTAGATGATCTTAATGTTAGATGGTTGATGGTGAACAATTATACATGTAATAGAATGCTTAGTAAGCATGTTAGGAAACAAAAAGTTTCAAATTTTCCGCTAATATTAATCTAGATGAAGTAAAATTGACGTATGTAGGCTTGTCTTTGACCTCTGAGAGGTCAACGACGTCGGTCTCGTCTAGGGTCTAGACACCGGTCGTGACATTTTATGTTCCTAATTTTTCTAGGAATTTAATTTAAGTATCAAGACTTGTACCTTTTAGATATTCATTCTTTCTATAAGGTGATTCCAAACTATTTTATAAATCTAACTTATTGCATATGGTACATTGTTTGATGGTCTTTTCTATCTTAATTTACAAAATGATTCCACTCATACTGTTATGCATGTACATGATTTCACTAAACGATGTGTTATAAATGAAAATTCCTCTATTTTATGGTATCAGATATTGAGACATATCTCCATCGATAGAATTAAGTGATTAGTAAAGGATGGAGTACTTAGTACTTTAAATTTTACTCATTTTGATACTTGTATGGACTGCATTAAAGGCAAGCAGACCAACAAGTTAAAAGAAGGTGTCAAGAAGAATTTAATCGTATTAGAAATCATACATTCAGATATATGTTGTCCAGACATAGTCACATACGGTTAGAAATACTTTATCGCTTTTATAGATGATTACTCACGATATATATATCTTCACATGCTTCATAATAAGAGCAAAACACTAGAAGACTGTAAAGTTTTCAAGGCTGAAGTAAAGAAACAATGCGAAAAACAAATTAAGAGTGTGAGAACTGATAGAGATGGTGAGTATTATGGTAGATATCCAGAAATTGGACAAGCACAAGGTCCGTTGCGAAGCTTCAACAAAATGGGATTGTTGTCCAATATACTATGTCTGGTTCTCTAAATCAGAATGGTGTAGCAGAAAGAAGAAATCGAACATTATTGGACATGCTGCGTAGTATGTTAAGTAGCTCTAACCTACCTAAGTCCTTGTGGATTGAATCTCTTAAGACAACAACATATATATTAAATCGAGTTCCAACCAAGGCTTTTCCGAAGATGCCTTTTGAATTATTCAAAGGTTGGAAACCTAGTTTGACACACATACGTCTATGGGGATGCCTGTCTGAAGTTAGAATTTACAACCCACAAGAAAAGAAACTGGAACCTAGGACCATTAATGGATATTTCATTGGATATGCCGAAAGGTCTAAAGGATACAAATTTTAATGTCCATCTAACAGTAATAGGATTGTGGAATCAAGAAATGCGAACTTTCTTGAAAATGAATTAATTAGTGGGAGTGATAAATTTCTGAATACAGTTTCTATAAGAGATCAACCTTCTATTTCAAGACAAAAATTTATTGTTCCCTTAAGTTCAATTGGGTGTTGAGCAACCAATTAATTAGATTCCACAAGATGCTAAAAACATGTATATAGATCAAGTTATTCAAGTAATTCCTGAAATTATATGAACAACCAGTTGAACAACATAATCCATAGGAAAATGTTTGTGCAACATTGAGAAGATCTACTAGAGAAAGAAAATCAGCAATGCCTAGTGACTTTGTTGTATATTTTCAAGAATATGACATTGAGTTAAAAATGATCCTGCATATTTTTCACAAGACATGAATTATAAAGAGTCTAAATTATGGTACAGTGCCATGAAAGAACAGATAAATTCTATGAAAAGTAACGAGGTCAGGGATATTGTCGATTTGCCTAATGGGGTTAAAACCATTGAATGTAAATGGGTCTTTAAGACAAAAAAGGACTCATCAGTCAACACAGAAAGATATAAAGCAAGACTCGTTGCTAAAAGATTCCCTCAAAAGGAAGGAATTGATTACACAGAGACATTTTCTTTCGTGTCTAAAAAGGATTCCTTGTGCATAATATTGGCATTAGTAGCACACTTTGACGTAGAATTGCAACAGATGGATGTGAAAACCCCATTTCTCAACGGTGATCTAGAGGAAGAGATTTATATGAAACAACCCAAAGGATTCTCCTCTAGAAATGGTGAGAACTTGGTATGCAAGTTAAATAAATCCATATATGGACTAAAACAAGCTTCCCGTCAATGGTATTTGAAATTTCATGATGTTATCTCTTCATTCGACTTTGTTGAGAACATTATGGATCAATTTATATACCATAAGATCACTGGGAGTAAAATATGTTTCTTAGTTCTATATGTGGATGATATCTTACTTGCATCCAATTATAAGGGAATGGTACATGAGGTGAAACAATTTCTCTCTAAAAGTTTTGATATGAAATACATCGGTGATACATCTTATGTTATTGGTATTAAGATTCATCGAGATAGACATCAAGGTACCTTAGGTTTATCTCAAGAATCCTATATCAATAAAAATTTATAGAGGTTCTGAATGAAAGATTGTTCACCAAGTGTAGCTCCTATCGTAAAGGGTGATAAGTTCTATTTGAATACGTGCCCGAAGAATGATCTTGAGAGGGAAGAGATGAAGGACATTACTTAGGCTTCTGCTGTCAGAAGCTTGATATATGCTCAGGTTTATACAAGAACTTACATATCATTTGTTGTTGGAATGTTAAGAAGATATAAGAGTAATCCAGGACTTGACAACTGGGAGAGCTGCAAAGAAAGTCTTAAGATATTTTCAAGGAACAAAAGACTACATGCTTATGTACAAATAATCAAATGACTTGGAGGTCATTGGCTACTCTGATTCAGACTTTACTGGCTGTGTTGATTCATGAAAATCAACTTCAGGATACATATTTATGTTAGCCGGTGGAGCTATATCTTGGAAAATTTCCAAACAGACTCTAGTTACTACTTCCACTATGGAGGTTGAGATCGTTTCTTGTTTCGAGACTATCTCACATTATTTATGGACTTAGAATTGTCGAATCTACATATAAGCCATTAAGGTTATATTGTGACAATTCAGCTGCTGTCTTTATAGCTAAGAATAATAAAAGTAGTAGTCGAAGAAAACATATCCACATCAAATATCTAGCCAAAAGAGAATGTGTTAAAGACAAGAAAGTGGTCATTGAACATGTTAGCACTAAAGTCATATTTGTTGATCCTTTAATTAAAGGCATGCCACCACAAAAATTTAAGGATCATGTAGTCACAATAGGACTGTAAAATTTCGTTGTAACAATGTGTCACGATCGGAATCTAGACCCCAGATGAGACCGGCATCGTTGACCTCTCAGAGGTCGCAGACAAGCCTCTTTACGTCATTCTTACTTTACGTAGGTTAATTTTTGCGGAAAATTTGAAACTTTTTATTTCTTAACATATTTATAAAAACATTCTCATTAACACGTATTTGTTCACCATCAACCATCTAAGATTAAGAGATAAGCAACTGAAAGAAATAGTTCAATTCTTATTAAGTGTATAATTGCCAAAATGGCACCAATACATAGTCTGAATAAAAACAGGAAACAAACGCTAGTGGAACATGCTCCACTAGCTCAACTCTAAGACTAAGCTAGAATATAAAACAGTAGCATCCTCGAAAGCATGAGGACCTACCAAAACCGTATGAATGTCAAACGTCTATATAACTGCAACAATGATCCTGTTGCTCTATCGTCCACCTATTCCTGCACCTAAAATAGTAGAGTTTTTATAGGGTTAGTACACACTTGTACTAAGTATAGGTATATGCAAGCACACACCACGGACATGCTTTAGAAAGAATAGCTCTTTTCTAACAACATGATTTTTGGAAGTCAAGTCAATGGACTTGCCAAATTGAGATTAGGAAAGTTTCCAAATTTGGATTAGGAAAGTCAATGCACTTTCAAAATTTGGATTAGGAAAGTCAGTGAGCTCTCCAGATTTGGAACAGGAAAGTTATGCCATGATAATAACATACATCATCATACTTTTCACATTTGCACACAGCACATAACATTTACACATAGCACATATCATATATAGCAGACAACACATTTTGCATGTAGCACATAAATTCTTTAATATCTTTCATTCATATGCCATGGGACCTTAGAATCATGGACTTATCATTAAGACATCCCAGAAATGAGGGCTCAACAGATGGGACCTCAACTAGGGATTCTTCATTAGCAAACACAGAGTCTGCTTCATTCATTCATACGTACTCCATTTCATTTCATTCATAAGCAGTGTAAACACCAGCTATACCTAGGATGTAGTTTAAGACTTTCATTAGGTTCGCTGTGCAATGAACAAGAATGACCTAATGTCATTACTTGAATCTAACTCACCTTTTGATTATCCTATCCTAACACCTTCGGTATCATTCATTTCATTATGTGCATCATTTGAGGTTGGCCTCATTCATTCATTGGGAACTTTAACTTTAACCGATATAGATCATGTGAGCATCATGAAATCCAGTGTCTCCCCCACAGCGAAAAGAGGTGGAATCACCAGCCAAAGTGACCCAAAACATGCTAGCGTACATGGGAATTTAACCCCGCTAGATCCCTATATTGGCTGTATAGGTTCGAAGACTAGGAGATATAAGCAGACCCATACCCGGCAAGCCGGACAATCTCATCTCATGAGAGTTACGCGAACCTCCTCCCTTCCCAAAAGAAGGCATCACCGCTCATAGCTAGCCTATCGGTGCTCAGTATAAAGTTCCATTTAATTCATCTCATACGTCATGTAAGCTGACTTCTAATATGAGGACATCATAGCTCATTAGATGATTTCTCATCTCATCATTAGTATTAAGTGTGTTAAACTCAATACCTTCATTAGAGTGTTCTTAAGGACTGGTCTCTTCATTGTCTTACACTCTCATAGGTGAGTACGTTTTGGTAACATTTACTTAGGCTCATTTGAGATTGTTCTCATCATTTAAATTTTGCCTCAACTCATGTTGTCACCGCATTCATTAACATTAGAACCTTTGCTTTTCATAGTTACTCACCTCTGATTACGTGAATGTTCATTTCATCATATGCCAATGCACTTGGCCATTTAGTGTGTTTCACACCCTTACTTAACCCTTCTATGGTTTCCTCATTTCATTGTTCATTTCATCATTTCATTGTTCATCTCATTATATGCCAATGAACTTGGCCATTTAGTGTATCTTACACCTATACTTAACCCTTCTAGGATTCATCATTTCTTTACATACATCTTAGGTTCACTTAGTTTTGAACGTATGCTAGACTTATGAGTCTATACACACAAGCCATGGGGCTTCATTCATAGTTTGTTAAGTGATTCATACATTAAATTATGTAGTACAAGACTTATGTATCTTGTATATATGCTAAGATCTTGATTTTGATCTAAGTAGGTTGCATTATTCTTGGATATTTTGTTCACGTATGACTTATGTATCAATAGGGAAGTTTGGGCAAGGAAACCCAAGTTCGAATCACTTGGATAGCATTTACATTTTTCATTGATTTTATTTTTTAATCTCCATGACATTGGGACTCAGAATTGAACCCAAACATTAACATTATACCTTTAATTTTCTACTTGGTTTCCTTCTTAAATTGGCTGAATGGTTGTGGGTTCGAACCCCCACAACCTCTTCCATTTTATTCTTTAATTTTTGCTAGGGCATTGGGAGGTTGTAAGTTCGAACCCCCACAGCCTCCTTATTTTTGTTTTTAATTTTGCTAGAGCATTTGGAGGTTGTGGGTTTGAACCCCCACAACCTCCTTATTTTATTTTTTTAATTAAGTTCATTAGGTGCGTTTTGGCAGTGAGGTTGTGGATCGAGCCCCAACAACCTCACTTTGTTTTTTAATTAATTTTGTCATTCTCTTTTCCAACCTCGAGGTCGTGGGTTCGATTCCCACGCCTCACATTTTATTTTCTTTACTTTCTCTTCCTTCTCTCGCTACGTGGAGGTCGTGGGTTTGATTCCCACGCCTCCCATTTATTTATTTGTATTCTTGTTCTCTTCCTAATAACCCAGCAGACCCAATTTCGATTCCCCAGCCCCTTTTTCTTTTCCTTTCTCGCGAAATCCAGTAGCCAAAGGGTGAGGTCACAAGTTCAAATCCTAGTGGCTTCATATCTTTTAAATGTATTAAATTTCCATATTTCAACCCCCTTTTTGAACGAAATTTAAAGTACACTAAGCTGGAAATTTGTTCATAATTTTTAGCTTCCTTTCATCAACCTTTTCATGTTAGTTTCTTAGGGCATTTCACCAAGCATTTAGTGCATTGTTAGGTGTAGTTTAGTAGTTACATTAGTCAAGCATTTTCACTCAAAATTTGTAACTTCACACACCATATGAAAATTACATTGTGCACAACTTTAGCACATAAACTACAAGAATTAACATGCCTTTTCACGTCCCAAAAAAGTGACTACTTCACTACCACACGTTGCACACACACATCACCTTCTTCACATGATTTCGAAAATCATAATCATTATTCACACAATTTCGAACACGCATACTTAAACATAAACATCACGAAAACACATTTCATCCCTACTTTGTACCAGCAAACATACCCAACCTAAAGTTCAATGGGAGCTAGTGACAGGGACATGCAAAAGGGGGAACAATCCTAATTTGCGGAATGAATATCTTAAATCTTAAGGGGTCTCTTGGGAAAGGGACCAAGAGGAAAGAAACACATACCTTAATTGATGTTCAAACGATGAATTTGCTGCCCAAAACCCTCTCCAAAATCAATCCAAGCTTCCTCAACATCCACACCACTCGACAGACAAATTCTCTTTGCCTTAACGTTTTTGGTTACTTTGTTTTTCTTAAAATTTCATGTGAGTTCTTCTAGTGTGAAGAAATCTTAATATTACTTCTGTTCTTTGTTGTTTTTGGCAGAAACCAACGTAAGAGAGAATGATGAAACAGAGAGAGAGATCGTGACAGAGTTGTCTAATAATAGGAGTTTTAGTTTGAAAATTAGTCAAACTAGGACTCCTTATTAATTTATATAAAAACCTTATTTAATAAGCTTAGTGAAAGGACCATTATGCCCTTTAAAAAAATCAGAGTATAAACATTAATTGAATCACCAACTTGTTGCTTCCCATGGGGCTTGAACTCGGGTAAAGTGGCCCTTGAGAAATTGACCATTTCGGGTCAACCTGAGTCTAATTGGTTCTTTAATTAAATTAACTAATTAATTAATTAATTCCTTTGGGTAGTTACGATATTACCCTTGGCCTGAAAAAGATCATTTTACCCCTGGGCCCTCAAAACTTAAGATTTTTTCTTTTTAAGTCCGGTAAAGACTTCTTCGATTAAATCTTCGTTTTCGAGAGCCTTACTTGGTTGGTTCTAACCTTTCCAAGCTCAACTAACTCCCCAAGTTAGTTGGCTTGGTCGTAGTAAGGGTTCTGAGGTTTTGTTCTACGCGTATCAATCCGTGTGAACCTTGGTCTAATCGCAAGAATTCTTGACACCTTAAGTGTTTATCTTATTTATTTTTTAGGGTTGTTACACAATGAATATTTACGTAGCTCTATTTTATATGATATTTCTCGTTAATTGTGTGCACATTAAGTTTTATTATCAGAAATGTTACTAAATTATGGACCTTGAATAAGTATTGAGTTTATTCATTAATTGTATGGGTTAAGGTTTAGAGATATAGTGCATTGTGATACATGGAAGATACTACTCACAGCAAGAGAAACTATCACCATGATTCGTGTATTATATTTCATTGATGGGATTAGAATATACAAACCAAGTGGGAGAATGTTAATATTTTTTTAATGTTGATATGATCCGTATTACATGGGTCCATTATCCAACTTCATGGACCCATTATCCCACTAATGTGAAGGTGGTTAATTACCCATTACCCACTAATGGGATAATGGTTAACTATCAATTATCCCACTACATGGATCCATTATACCGTTAATGGGAAGGTGGTTAGTTACCCATTATCCCATTAATGAGATAATGGTTAACTACCCATTATTCCACTATATGTATCTACTATCCTACTACAATAGTGGTTGGTAATTTCTCATAACCTCTTAACCATTCTTGGAGGAAGCATAATTATCAATATGTCATTGGTTCAAAGGTCCATAAGCACATTACCTCTAAAAACTCCAAGTGAGTTTTTGAGTTCTTAGAAGATCTTTGAAGAAAAGAAGAATTGTAAACTCCGACTATATCGCTAACAATGGTTGGAGGTATATCAATCACACTATATTTCTGATACGTGATTGCTTTGTAATATCTTACATTAGATGTTTAAGATATATTTCCTACAAAAAAACCATGATTTCAATACTTGAACTTCGATTTATAAGTTTATCACTACAAATGTGTGAAGCTGAAGAACCAAGGAACACTAAATTGTGAGCTGACTTCGAAGCAACATCTGTGCCAATCTACAAAGTCTTTGGCCATGATATTTACATATGTTTTAGTCGTATTTCCCATGGTAATCTCATGATTTTGTTACTCCTACTCCGACTTATAAATTTTATACGAGAGACGCGCAAAGCTGCAATAGAAATATCATAGGAAATCAACTTTAAAATTCATTTATGATCAATTTGGAGGTAGTTTTGGTGTGAAATTTGATATATTGTAGAAGATTGATTTTTGCATAGGGATCAAGCCGATTGAAATGCTAATACTCATACATCTGGGAACTGATAGCTGACAAGTACTTATTTACTGAAGTCGGAAAGGACTTATCGTGATGTCAATCTCTCTAGCCAGATGAATGCGAGCACTCTTAGCCTCTTCATCTCCAAGAATTAAGGATAAAGATGCAACCACAACCATAGCCAGAAAGAAAGAGAAGCAAGAAAAAAACCAAAAGGCACAAATCCGTGAGGAAAACGTCCAGAATTGGAGTCCACCTTCAAAAATTAATTTCCGTCGATCCGAAATATTTTTGACATTGATTTTTGGATATGTTGTAGTACTGGAAGTCAAGTTTCTCCAGAATCAAGACGCTCATCGTTTAAATTCTCCTACATCAAAAACATGGTGTTGAGGTGAGATTGCGCATAGCTGTGAGAAGAACTGCCAGATTTAAGATCCAACTTTGGAAATTGATTCCCGTCAGTTCGAAAGGCTTATAATGTTGATTTTCGGATATGTCGTAGTACCCAAAAGTCTAGTTTCTCCATAATCAATACTCTCATTGTTTGAATACATATACACCAACAAAATGATGTTTTTGGGAGATTGTGCATAGCTGTGAGAAGAACTACCAGATTTGGGGTCCAACATCAGAAATTGATTCCCGTTGATTCAAAAGGTTTCTAACTGTGATTTTTGGATATTTCGTAGTAATATAAGTCCAGTTTCTCCATAATCAATCCTATCATCGTTTGAATACCCCTATTCCAAGAAAATGATGTTTTAGCGTGATTGCGCATAGCTGTGAGAAGAATTGACAGATTTGGGATCCGACTTCATAAATTGAGTACCGTCAATCTGGAAGGTGTTTAACGTTGTTTTTGTATAGGCCATAGTCCTACGAATTTATTTTCTTCCAAATGAAGCCACTCCTCATTGCGACATTTTTTACACTAAGAAAATGAAATTTTGATGGGACTGCACGAAATTGAGAAAAGAATACACCAAATTTGGAATTCCACATTGAGTTGGTTAGAAGAATTATTTTTCCAATGATTCTTTGATCAGTCCTTTGTACATTGGAGATTCTTATGTAGAATTTCTCTTGAATAATTTTTATTGCTTGTACAATGAAAACATTGTATTGGAAGAAGCAAATCATATCAAATCCTACCATCTAAATGAAATTTGCTAGCACTCAAAAGGAAAGCAATAAGTCTTGAGATGTCAAGAATGATTCTTACAAAATCAACCAAAGGAAAGTTGATATTCCTTTTATTTGATACAAAATCCAATCATGTCTTCTTGAAATTTTTCACACCTTTCAAGGAAGATCTCACAATGTTACTACACACTAGACCCATCTATTTGAAATCAATATAGAGGGTCCACGTGGTTGTCAAGCAAAAATGTTTAAGAAGAAAATTGAGATCTCTACAAACAAATCATTTGTAGTGACCTAGTTAGAATATGACAACTAGATACAAATACTCTTGAAGTCTCAAAAATACATTCATAAAGACTTCGACTTTCGTCGTCAAAATTCGGCAAGCCAACATTTAGAGAAGTCTAAGAAAATTAATATTCATTCATAAAGACTTCAACTTTCGTCGTTAATATTCGGCAAGCCTACACTTGAGAAGTATAAAAAATGAATATACATTCATGAAGACTTTAACTTTCGTCGTCAAATTCGACAAGCCTGCACGTTGACAAGTCTTAAAAAAAGGAAATCACATTCATGAAGACTTCAAATCTCGTAGTCAAATTCAACAAGCCTACATGTTGACAAGCCTCAGAAAATGAAAACACATTCATGAATACTTCAAGTCTTGTCACTATGTGTCGGCAAACCTACACTTCAACAAGGCTTGAAGTAGGGCGCATCTGTAGACACACAAATTTCATTAGATTTAATTCATACAAAATTTGGATTAAATATATATTTATTTAGGTTGAATAATTAATTTGGGTTTTACAAATAAATAAGTCCATTTTTATTAAATTCAAATCCAATGTCCATTTAACCTTCAGGCGTAAACACATGTCACGTGTCATAGTGACTAGGAATCTAAGACAAACAAGGTGATGACACGTGTCTAAATGAGGTCATAGTCCCAGTCAAATGGAAGAACGAATCGCATTGCGCCAAGTGTTAAAATGACATCCTTTGGCCAATCATATGCAACCTTGTCCACTCCCTACAACTATAAATAGGAGATAAACATGACATTCTAGAGGGATGAAGAAAAGACTTCAACAAGCATTCTGCAATTGAAGAAAGCTACAACGTCAACTACATAGCTCTTCAAAGCATTGACCAACAAAGTTCTTCCCGAAGATCAACTGGCAACGACAAAGCGCTTTTCGACATTCCTGGAGATCCAATACATCTCAAGGAGCTCTACATAATCCTACATTCGATAAATACTCTACTGAAGGCCCTCGAATCACGGAAAAAATTAGGAGAGAAGAATCAAGAGAACAACAGAATTGTACTCACATGATTCATTAATAAAAACACAATTTTTTCTTTTATTTGTTTTGCTGGTAGTTAAGTTTCCGCATTTACAAATATTTGTTGCAAATAAATATATATTATTTTTTCTATCCCAATTTATGTAATTTTTTTTGTCCCGCTTTATATAACACAAATAAAGAGAACTCACAAATGACAAATGCAAAACTGTGAGGAAACGTATATTTTCAGATAGACCAATTGCATAAAAAAAAGTAGCTTGAGCAAAAGAACAGAGACAACAAAATCCAAACCCATTGAAGGAGTAATTCTCTTTAAAAAGTGGTAGGCATAGATATACTAAACCCAGATGGAAAAACATTCAGAAATAGGTTTAAATCATTACCCTGCAAATAGAGAAAGTTAATCCACCTTTCATGAGCATTATCAAATTTTAGAACTCTGGCGACACAATATGTAGAAAGATCACTTTATTTTTATAGTTTACTACAATACAACCACGTTCACATTATATATTGTACATAATAAACGTCACTACGGAAGAACGAAGAGACTACAAATACCGCCAATAGATATCAAAATTCGCGCAGAAGTCAACATGAATAGTTGATGAGGTTTAGACGTAGCAAACCTCAAATACAACCATTTGATTTCTTTATTAAATCAAGAAAACAGTTGACCAAAGCTAGACCGAAGAAACTACAAATCAAAAGCTAACCAATTCAATTGGAGAATCAAACTACAAAATATTTTTATCTATCTATTTTGCTAATTTCATAAAGAAATACCGTGAGGAGTATTAGAAAGAACTACAGTGAAGAAGAGGAGAACTCATTGATATATGGCTTGAATGAACCAATAGAAGGCAAGAAATCAAAATTAAAGCTCAATGTTTACATGAAGCACACGCGTTGACAGAGACGTATGTGCTTATTCACTCTTCTTATTTAGTAATACATAGTTAAGTTAAATAGTAGAAAGGTAGTATTAAAATGAAATGGTGAAAATGCTTTAGTTGCATTGGAATAATATTGATCATTTTTTTAAAGAAGTCAAATATTTTTGAACTTCTAGTTAAATTGTTAAAGTTGTTTTACAAAATTATTTAATTATAGTTAGATTCTTTTGTGGTTATATGCATTCAGATGTATAATACATATTATTTAATCTATCTATATATAATAGAAGAAGTAAAAAGTTACATATGTCAGCATCAGAATAATGCATTTTTTAAATCATTAAAATTAATTACATGCAATAAGATTAAACAATAAATTACTATTTTTAAAATGATTTTAAAGCAACAACACATGTAAACACCATGGAAAGAGTCTTTTAAAACAATTAAAATTATGTTGTTGTTAAGACAAAACTACCGTCCTTCATCATAAAATAAAGGAAAAAAGGTCTGAAATATATCTGAACATAATGATATCAAATTTTGAAAATGACTTTTTATCCCCGCACTATTTAATAGTATATTTTAAAGGTATATATGTGTCCACATGTACATAAAAATATTGCATAGTTATAAATTGTAACGTGTTCATGTGGTCACATATATACCTTTAAAATACACTATTAAATAGTGCAAAACAGATCCTCCATAATATTTCGTATCATAATAACAATTTCGGCCAAAGTTAAAATATTTTTCAGATCGTTTTCCCTAAAATGAAACCAATTAAAAAAATGTCATGGATTTTAATTATCCTCTATCCATTTGTGACCTTCATTTTAATTATCAAGACAATACAAAATATTAAACCTCCATCCTTTTCTCCACCCGTGAAAGGAAGCACAATTTTAGTTATTGTTGAAAATGAAAAAGAGGTAAAAATCTTCTTTGTGTGGTACAAAACTTTGCATTTTTTGTATTGTTTTTTTGTTCAATTGTTGAATAAAATTTTTACTCCTATATTCAGATTAGCAAACTAGGAAAAATAATAGAAGATGAAATAAAAACACAAAGAAATATCCGAGTCCACAGAATTCACTATGTGTCCTTATGAAATTTAATCCCCTCAAGTATCCGAGGTTGCAGATTGATTCCTCTCAAGATAAAAAGGATTAACCATTAAAGAAGTAGAGGTACCTCAAACTTCAATAAATTTAAAGAACTAAAAATGAAAACAACAAATCACACACACAGACATGATCGATCGATTTTGTTTTGTAAGAATGTATGCAAAAGAAGGGAAGAATTCAATATTGAAAAATGAGAGACAACCTCTCTATTTATAGACAATAAAGGGTAAAGGTCACAACTCTTAGGATAGAAGACAACCTTCCAGAAAGGTCACGACGCTTTGGAAAAGGCACAACCTTTTAAACAGTCACAACCCTTAAGAAAGGACATAACCTTTTGTAAAGGTCACAACCCTTTGGCAAAGTGACAACCCTTCAGGAGAGTCACAACCCTTCATTTCCTGTTCACACCTTTAAAATCCAACAATCCCCCAAATGAATAAGGAATGACTATTTTTTAAAAACATATGCATGAAAAACTGTGTGATTCGTAAGCATGGGTTAATCACATCTGGATAAGTAGGTATTCCTTAAACTTTCCGTAGTGAACATATATCAGATATACTCGGTTAATCAGTAGATCAAATATCTTTGAACCGTCAAGCTTTGATGTATACCTAGTCAACATAAGTCAGACAATCAATCCTTGAACTGTTTTTGGTTTCCATTGTTTTGTTCGTTTCAGCCATGAACACATCTCGGTTAATAAGTGCTTCTAGAACTGGCCTTACCGGATTCTCCTTGAAATGAATTACACTTCACACTTGCATAGGTGATTTCTAAATGCGTTATCCCGTAGATACACCATTTGATATACCTTGTATCAAACTTAGAAACCATTAAAAAGTACTAATGTCTTTATCCTTGATATTGTACATTATCTTATTATGAAAATGGACCATAAAAAATAATATTTTGACAATATTGAACCGTCATTAATGACTTTGTTTTATATCCTTGAATCTAGATCTTAGGATCTCCAATCTTCTAGGTAGAGTTACCGCCACAATAACTTGTTCTCGGCCATAGACTCATTCCCTTTGATGATCTATCAACTCCCTCTCTAATTAGGCCTTTTATAAGTAGATCCCATCCTTTGACTCTATATAGTCAATTATGATAATTCCACTAGAGAGTTTCTCTAACGATATTATGTCTAAGTCATATATGATGATACCTTCTGTTATACATCATCCTCCATGCCAAACCTATTTCAAATTAACTCTCACAGTGTATGCATACTGGAGCTAAAGGTTTGGGCCAAAAATCTTTTAAGAAATTTAGGAGTCATTCAACTTCTTCACCGGCCTTATCTAGAGTGATAAACTCAGATTTCATAGTAGAGTGAGCGATACACTTCTTTTTGAAAGATTTCTAAGCGACTGCTCCTCCACCAAGAGTAAATAAATATCCACTAGTGGATTTTATTTCATTTGATCCGGTGATTCAGTTTGCATTGCTATATTCTTCCAGTATTGTTGAATATAGTTTAATGCAAAGCAATAGTTTGGTAAGTATTTTTTAAATACTCAAAACTCTTTTCATTTTCATCAAATAAGTTTGATTGATATTACTTGTGAACCAGCTTACTAATAGCACATGCTATATTTTATCGCGTACACTTCATGATATATATCATACTTCTCAATGCTCTAGCATAATTCAATTGCGAGTCACTTTTGCCTTCATTAATTTGAAGTACAAAGCTCACATTTATTTGAGTCTTGACAATATTGAAATCCAAATACTTGAACTTGTCAAGTACCTTTTCAATCGCATAAGTAACTTCAATGTCTTTCATATCGAAGTTACTTTATAGCATATGCTTATTAGTATTTGTGTCAGAAATGCCTTTTTTAATGATCAACATGTCATCAACATAAAAACAAACAACGACCTTGTGATTTGGATGTATTTAATGTAACAACGTTTATCACATTCTTGAATTTATTTTCCAACATAGTTTGGTCAAACTTTGCATTTCATTATTTAGACGCTTGTTTTTAGTCCACAAAGTGACTTAATAAGTTTACATACTTTGTTTCTTTACCACGAACCACACAACCCTTGGGTTGTTCCATGTAAATTTCTTTCTCCAATTTTTCATTTTTAAGAAAAATAATTTTACATCCATTTTGACAAATTTGAAGGCCATATACCACAACTAGCGCAATCAACATCTGACTTGATGTATCCTAGTTAGTGGCTATTATGTGTTAAAATAACCAAGGCTTTCTTATTGTCTAAAGGTTATGACAACAAGTATTGCTTTGTATTTGTCAATAGTTCCATCAATTTTCTTTTCCTCTTTAGATCCACATTGAACCCAAAAGTTTATTTCCTGGATGAAGATCAACCAACACAGTTGCTCAAGATTGAATGAATCTTACTATTGACAACCTCTTTCCAAAATGAGTTCACAGAGGGAATAACTTCTTCTCATTTATGAGACTCATTTTCAAGAAGAAATATTACAAATTCAAATTTGAAGGAAGTAATTTGTCCATATACATTTACTACCCCTCTGAATCTCTTTGTTAAGTATATTCTCCTATGGTTCATTCCAAGGTCGTTTACACCCTTCACTTAACTATCCGACGGTTCGAACATATGCGTCATAACTTGACATGCTTTACTATTTGTAGCATATCTAATGAACATACAATCCATAATCTTAGATCCTATTTTTACCAGTTTGTGAATAGTTCCCTCATTTCCATTTCTCATATGGAATAGACTAAATTGAAAATTGTTAGATCACTATCTTGCTAGAGTTATTGTTTGTATATACTTTAAGAGACGACAAACAATTTTCTATTAGGATACAACAAAGACTGAACAAACAAAACTTGTGTTGCTCTCTTTCTTAACAAACAAAAGATTTCTATTTGTTGCTCCCTTTATTAACAAATAAAAAATTTTTCTCTCTCTTTCTGAACACTGTTGTTCGCTTTTGCTATAATGATAGCATCCCCCACAAATTTTATGGTAAACCTGAACTTATAAGTAGGAGATTCAACATTTTATTCAAAGTTTGTTTTGTTTTTCTTGTCAACAACTTCATTAGATTGAGGTGAGTATGTGCAGTAATTTAATGGATGATCCATTTTCCAAATATATTTCTGCAAAAGAATATTCATATTCTCCACATCTAGCACTTCTAATCATGACAGTCTTTTTATCCAATTGATTTTCTACTTTAGTTTTATATTACCTATATGTTTCTATTGCTTCATCCTTATCATTCAACAAATAGACATAACAGTATATAGTGCAATTGTCAGTAAATTTTGTGAATTATTTTTTTCCCACCACGACACGATGTTAACTTCATTTCACAAATGTTAGTGTAAACCAATTTGAAGGTATTCTAAATTATTTCAACAACACATACTTGACATTGATTTAGTGCACTAGAAGTTAGGCAAAACTTCTAAGTTGATCAATTTTTCCAAGGTTTTGTAATTGGCATATCTCAATCATTTATGTCACAAACAATTTGAGTCAAGCAAGTAAGAACAAACAAAAATACTAAGTTTGAAAAAACCTTATGTGAGTAACCTTTTCCTACAAATATTTTGTTCTTTACTTTTTTTATATGATTTTCTCAAATACAGACATTGTTTTACAGTCAACACCTTGTCATATGTCCTTTTCAGAAGGACCTTTCCATAACATTCAATTTGTTATAGAATTACACATGACCATAGTCTCATTGGTCCAATAAGGGCAATATGACCCAAATGTTTGTTTTACAACACAAACATAACTGGTCAGTTTTCACCAATGTTCATGTCTATAAAAAACTTTAATAGACATATCTTTTCATGAAAAATCACAACATTTTAAGTGAGACTTTTCATCAGAGAATACAATTCTTTTGAACAAGTAATATAATTTTTTGGTTTTATACTAGTCATCTCATATACTAGTAAAGAGAGACTCAACGACCGCAATACCAAATATACTCCCAGTATTTTGTGGGTCTAACATAATATAAGAATATCATCAAATTTCATATCTTGTACTTTCAAATTTAAATTAGATAGTAAGTCTAATTTTTTCTTTATCACAAGTAAAGAACCCCCACATTTTAAATATTTTTTCAAAATATTTTTCAAATATTTGAAATTATTTTTCACATATTTTTTTCCATGCTTTAAAATTGTATATCATCAAATACACATTGGCAACACAAAACCTTCTTTTGCAGATTTAATCCATAGAAACACCCATTATAGGCACAAAATACTAATTGTAGTGTAATTTTTCCCTTACACTTAGTATTTAGAATACTAACAATAAATATTCAATATTTATACAACTTATTTCTAGTTTAACGGTGAAGTCTTTATATTCTTCTAATCTTTAACCGAATGAACCTCGAATTCTGATGAAGTTTATATATTCTTCTTATAAGTTTCACATTCAGACAGAGTAGTAAACCAAAAAAGTTCTAATCTCCAGAAACCACAAATACAACACTATTTCTAGCTAATGAAGAAAATATTATCTTTTTCAAATCCTTTAGCCTTAATATTCCTGACAAAGATTTTTTACTCATCAAGTCATAATATTCATTCAAACAGAGTATTTAACAAATTGATGAATTTGTTCATGAAGTTCTTATTTTCTTCTTACCAATGGAGTAACATAAAAAAAGAAGATTTTATTCTCCAAAACAATAAAATTTCACATGGAGTAGAAAACTATAAAAAAAAAATTCTCATCTAAACAGAATACATATTAATAATAATAAAGATATATTCTGAGATCATCACATAATGACAATCTATCCTAACATTTATGAAATAAATCTCATAACTAATAAAGGATTGAAAAAATAATACTCAAGAGAAACAAAAATAGAACCTGATATTTCCTCTCATTGAATCATATTCTATTTGTTAACAATGATCCCATGCAAGTCATTTTTCTTGCAAATTATTCTTTCTTTCCCAGTTTTCATCATTTTCCAATTTTCATGGGAAGAAAATGGATTTCAACGAGAAAATATACTTATGTTCAAATGTTGTTAGGAGACAACATATATTCATTAATGTGCTCATTTTAATTTTTATGCACAAAATAACTTTCTCATTGAAAAGAAAATCGAAGGAGTAGGATGCTTGAATGCACTTAGAAAGAAAATAAGATTAATCTTACCCATCCAAGAAAAACTTACTATTGATTATATACTCGAACATATTAAAGTACTACTAGTTCATCTCAAATCTTTTTTATCATACGATAAAATGATTTTCTTCTTCTACTTCTTCTTTCTAACAAAAAGAACACAGAAACTAGACATAATTTCCTTACCACAGAAAATACCATCAATTAAATTTCTTAAGCTTGTTAGCTCCTATATTCAAATTACTGATACGCTCAAACTTACTTCTCAAATAAGAAGTAAAGCGATCGTGTCAAGTAAATAACCCAACTAGTGAGGTTGGGATCGTTCCTACAAGGAAAATAGTTTAGACTTAACTTCAATCTATTATTACTATTGTTCAGTTAATTACTTCCTTGGAAAGCAAAAATGATAAAAGGGGAGTTTTCTATTTCTGAATAAATGAAAATAATTAGCAAAATTAAAGGAGACACTGAACAGCTCGAATGTTGGAGTTTAACCAATTGATAAAAGTAACTAGGGTTTACGTGTTCCCCACAGGTTCATAAGTTGATAATTTTAACTTTAACAATTCTTTCCTAGTATCTTGCAAGCAAAGTGATAAGTTATGTATTTCTAAATCCTTGGTCCGGCATCTAGAAAATTTCACTCCGCACCTTGGTCCGGCTACGTGTGTTGCTATACTAACGCTTATCTTTACCTCATATTAAGCATCGTATTTGATATTTGACTAAGTTATTACCTCGTACCAATCAATAATATCCTATTAGATAGTATACACTAAATCTATGTTGATAATTCTTTTCCTATTATCTACCTCCTTGGTCCGGCAAGTAGCATTAAGGCGAGTTCTAACGTTGG
>NC_028641.1:54410614-54428105 GCF_001406875.1 Solanum pennellii | reverse complement strand
AATCTCATCATATTTATGCATGCTATCACTATTAGGCTTGAATTATGTGGACTTAGACCATGACACAGACTCACCATGCACTAACACCTATCCTCTTCAATTTATCACCGAGGTGCTAATATTTCCGGCATTGCAACTAGTGTCCTCACTTCAAAACAAAATCATCATTTTCACACAATGATTCCAGTTTGAGTATAAGGATTACTTTTCAACACTCATTCTCAGAACAAATTCACACTCATTCATACATATTGCCATAAGCTTGCCCTTTTTTTTACTGCTTTAAGTTCGCTATACAACTCTTAGGATCACGATAGGACTTTCTTGGCTTGTAACATAGGCTCAGGGTCAGGTAGGGTATATTTAGGTATACTTTAGTGACTTTTTGCCCTCCTTGACATATCGGCTAAACATACCATTTTCTATCATTTTATTTTGCCCAGTTTCTCATATTCTTTCACCTTGTTATTTTCCCTTCTTTCTTCATTTGTGTAAGTGCATCTCTTCTTTTCTTGCTTGTATTTCTTGTACATTTTTTTTACTTTTCTTTCAACTAATTCTTGAGTTACTTTACTTTTGTTTTTTCTCTCTCTTTGTTCTTTCAACCCCACTTTCCAGAGCATTCCTCATAATAGCCACCCTCAACTCATGGCTTTGCCATGAGTCAAAGTACATAATACCCAAAGTTGGGTCAGGGCCATAAAAAGGGTTGTTTACTGCATTAGCCACCCTCAACTTATCCTTTTGGCATAAGATGAGGTGCGCATGTCCAAGGAGGGACCAGGGCCAACACATTATTCTCAGAAAAGATCAGTTAGGGTGAAAAAGAAAGGTCTAGTTTAAGCTCAAATCATTTGGATCAAAGAAGGATAAATTTCATTTGGTTTTCTTTTATTTAGGCTAAACAATGGGCTATATTGAATAAGGGCCTATGATCCTTTCCTAATTGTCTATTACAGCTTACTTTTAGCAGGACTAACCAGGCAAGTTCTAGCTCTGTACAAATAGTGGACTATCCAAATCTTCCTCACACTCACTTGACATCTCATTACTCTACCAGATTATCAGACACCGAGTTCGACTTTTAGACTTAGGTTCATGCAGTGGTGTACCTCTATGTCATGGTTAGATCCACACATTTATCAATTACTATGCCTAGTCATGCATCATTTTCCATTTTATCAGGATATCATTTTAGCCATAATGGTTCAGAATTAAACTATGTACACAAGATATAGACATGTCGGTTCAACAGAAAAAGTAATCAGTCTCTTGGGGAAAAAGAACACAGGCAAGAAAACCCCAAAAGAGGATAGTGAATTGGGCTACTCAGACTTCACCCTAGCACTCACTTTCCATTTACCCCACCCCCAACAAAAAGATATGCAATTGTCCCCAATGCAACAAAAAAATTGAAATACAAGAGTGGTAGGTGAAGCAAACCTGGGGCACAAAGCGCCGACGATCAGCAAGCTGGTCGGTCCGGTTCCCCGGAAACCACTACCTCTGTAATCTGGACACCCTCAGTAGTGTCCTCAACATCAACAACACTATCAGCAGTGCCTCTTGCTATCTCCACTAGTGTCCTCAACATCAACAACACTATCAGCAGTGCCTCTCGCTATCTCCACATTTCTGGAGCTAGACGCCCCAGCAGCTAACTCTACTGTTCTCAACTGACGCGCCTCCTAATCAGCAAGCGAGGCTCTCCTCGCAGCCTCCATCTCACGGCGCTCCTTCTTCCGTGCTCGCTCCTCATCCTCCTCTCGACCCCTACGCCTCTTGGAATTCTCTCAAGGGGGAGGTGGTGAAATCTCTGATGTGGCGAATAGGGCCACCATCACTGTGTCTTCAACAGGCTCTGCAGAAGGGGCCTCAGACTCAAGCACCCTATCCTCTAAGATCATATCAATATGTGCGCGAAGACTGTCGACTACAGCCTGAAGGGTCGACACATCCACCGGAGGGGCTGGACAGGCTAGCACCCACAACTCAAATGCGTCCAAGCGCTGATGAACCTCAGCGATCTTCCGCTCTGTGTGCTGGACCATTCTCCGCTCCAAGCGCTTTTCTGCCTCAGCAATAGACATCTGCATCCAAGGCTGGATATGATGCAGAAGTGTAGCCATTTATGCTTCTAATTTCTGGACCCTAGCAAGCTGGACCAGAGCGGGTAAAGGGGCTGAGCGAGAGGAGCTTGGGGCAGTGCTACTACCCGGGATAGACTCGACCGGGGTAGTCTCATTGGAAGCCGCCTGCGTAGCCGTGCGGGCCTGTGCTACCGTATCAGCCAAATTGTCACCAAGTGGAGGCAACTCTTGACGGGGCCCTCTGCGTGGAGCCAACTCATTGGCCTCATCCCTGATGAGGCCGATATCAACAGTGCCCAGCGGGGTCTTGAGCTGATCAACGTGCCATATAGGCACACCTGTGGACCTGCATAGAGAAAATATCATGCACGGGAAAGTGTAAGTAGTTGTGACCTTAAAACCCCTCTCGTGCATGACCGCCTGTAAAAGACACGCAAAATCCACCTCAAACCCGGCTATCATCGCCGCCATCAGTACAGCTCGATCCCATGTGACTATATTATCAGCGGCTGTGGGGGAAAGGCAGTGGCGGACAATCAACCACAAAAACTTCACTGTGAAGGTTAGGTTAGCCTTCTTGATGGCTCCCTTCGGCTCGGTCACCCAGTCAGCACCCTCTCCATCAACGGACAAGTGCAGGGCCATCCACCTCTTGGTGGTCTCTCTCAGCGATGGCTCACGCAGAAATTGGCCATCTTTGACAATCTGCCATCGATAGTCAAACTCGGCAGTGAGAGGGATCCGATTAGCATCAATATTCTCGCCGTATAGAAACTGGCGGATGGCAGGCAGGGAGATATCAACCTGAACGCCACGTACTCAGACCTGCTCCAGTGGGGCCTGTTTGGCAAGGGCAGCCTGCCTATCAATCTGTGGTCTGAGATTCGCTACGTAGGAGGCGTAGAACTCTCAGACCAACTCTTCACTATAACGTCCCAATGGACGCGCTGTCCACTCCAGTCGATGTATGGTGAAGAGATTGTGGATCTCAGGCATCGTCGGGAGACTTCCTGTAAGGACCTGCCGCTCCAATGTAAGTGTCCATGTCATAACTCCTTTGTCATTCAGGAACTTTGCATCGGAATAGACTTGATACTGCCCGTCGATACACCACCGGTTGGGCTGGTCAGTAACCGGGGTGAGAGCACGAGCTGGTGAACCGGGTGTGTATTCCGAACTGTCAGCCTCATCAGACGAGGTAGACTCTGCAGCGGTGGCGGGTGCGGGAACCTCAGCAGATCCGGAGGCTTCCTCCGACCACGAAACTCCTAAGGAGCCAGATGCTCCTTCTTCATTAGTGGCTGACCCAGAAGGTGTGCCGGTCAATATGCGCTCCTCATCAGACTGGGAGGCAGTGACTACGCCGGACGCCACCTTTTTGGGTGTGGCTCTTGTAGCACGTGCAGCACGGGATGGGGTGGAAGTGCCTGGGGGCACGTACTCGGGGTCACGCTCATCATCAGAGCCAATGACCAGGCGGGCATACGGGGCGATACACTTCGATCGCCCGCGTGCGTAGACTCGATCTTTTTTTTGGTTCCATAATAGATAGACCCTGTAAAGGATCAATATTAGTACTAGAAGGAGCAAACAAGACAAGCAAAACCACACAAAATAAATAAAAAAAATTAAAATGTAATGACATTACTATAGTAACAGTGAAACACAACGGACCAGGTGACGGCTCGTCGTGAGTATGACGGACCGTCATGGGGTCCGTCGTGTCTTATTTAGACTATGTTTATATGGAGAACCCTGAAGGAAAGTCTCTGACAAGTATGACGGTATGTGCAGGACGGACCGTCATAGGTATGACGGTCCGTCGTAGTTGTCCATAAGAGGACACTTGGAAAAGGTATGGAGACCCTCAAGAGAGGGGTCTCTGACCGTCATAACGGTTATGCATGACGGACCGTCGTGGGTATGAAGGTCCATCGTAGTTGTCCGTTGGAGGACACTTAGAAAAAAGTGAGAGACCCTTAGGAACAAGGTCTCTGACAACCAGAACGGTTGTGCAGGACGGACCGTCATGGGAATGACGGTCCGTCGCATGTGTCCGTTGGAGGACACTCAAAAAAAATGAGAGACCCTTACGAATAGGGTCTCTGACCACCAGAACGGTTGTGCAGGACGGGACCGTCGTGGGAATGACGGTCCGTCGCATGTGTCCGTTGGAGGACACTTAAAAAAAATGAGAGACCCTTAGGAATAGGGTCTCTGACAACCAGAACGGTTGTGCAGGATGGACCGTCGTGGGAACGACGGTCCGTCTTATGTGTCCGTTGGTGGACATTTGGAGAGAATTGGACAGTGGGGTGTTAGGGCTGCTGGAACGGACCTAATGACGGTCCATCGTGGGTTCGACGGTCCGTCATCGGGGTCTCGTTCTGTAACTAAGTGATAGAACTGGGGATTCCCCATTCATCCCTTATGACCCAAGTAGAATTGGTAGTGTTTTAACTTACATTTGTCTAACCCAAATACCTAGTAAACTAGCAATGCTAAAGCACCTATTTCTAGAGTATTAACATGGCAATTTCGAGGATTTTCAACCTAGGTCAGGCAGAATTTTATTAAAGAATGAACCTATCAAGAAGAACTAGGCTAATACTAATTGATAAACATAAATACAATATAAATGAGTAGAAATTAGAGACACGTACCTGAGAATTTGAGAAAAACAAGAGAGAAAGGCACTTGGTGATCAAGTAGAGACCCACAGCAGCAGCTCGGACTAATAGATGATGAATTTTAGGAATTTGGGGAAAATGATCGGTTGTAAGGGAGAGGGGTTATGATCTTTGGAAGTTGAAAAGAGAGGGAAATAGGAGAAAGAGTGAAGGAATGGGGTGAAATGAAGGCGTGGGGGTTTTAAATGTTGAATTTTTTAAAAAACCCCAGCCGGGTGGGGTCGGGTACGCTTTATTAATGATGCGATGATTCCCGGACGACGGTCCATCTCAGTGGTGACAGTAAGTTGTTGGTTCCGTCGCGTGTACCCTAGTTTGAAAATAACAGAAAGACGTACCTAGCACGACGGATTCATGTGACGGTCCGTCACAGGCACAATGGTCCGTCGATGTATCCGTCAGTGACTGCTGCAGAGTGATTTTCTGCAGAATTTCCTGGTGATGTGCCTGCAAATTTAAAACCCATTAGTAGAAAATGCTACCATTACTAGAAAAAAAACTATAAGTATTAGGTTGCCTCCCAACAAGCGCCTGATTTAACGTTGCGACACGACTGAGGACACTTGATTACTCAGACTTTATCTAGATGGTATGCCTCGATCACTTCATTCGCCGATTCAGCATGCCCGAGATAGATTTTTATGCGTTGTCCATTCACCTTGAACCGCACACCCTCCTTAATTTCCAACTCAACTGCTCCATGAGGGAATAGTTGGGTAACCAAGTAGGGACCAGTCCATTTGGACTTGAGCTTTCCCGGAAACAAGCGTAAGCTAGAATTGAATAAAAGCACAAAATCCCCGACCATAAACTCTCATTTTTAACTTCTTAGGTCATTATCCTTCTTCATCTTTTCTTTGTGGGATATAGCAGATACCGATTGGAGCTCACCACTCTGCCTCATGGACCTACAAATGTTGAAGGTCGCTTCTTCATTGTTCAATCGAAATGTCATCTGCCCCTTTTCCATATCAACTAAGGCTCTACCCGTAGCAAGGAATGTCCTCCCAAGAATAATAGGCACCTCAAAATCTACTTCACAATCAAGAATAACAAAATCTGCCGGAAATATGAACGACTCCACTTTTACTAGCACATCGTGGAGCATCCCTATAGGCCTTTTAACTGTTCGATCAGCCATCAGTAGCCGTATTGCAGTGGGCTTTGGGTCACCTAAACCCAACTTCTTGTAAATCGAGAGGGGCATGAGATTTATGCTTGCCCCCAGATAACATAATGCTTTCGCAAAATGTAATGACCCGACTGTACAAGGAATAGTGAACGCACCCGGATCTTCTTTCTTTTGTGCGAGAGATCTTGTAGGAATAGCGCTATAATGCTGCATTCTATCATCATCCTCGAAACTGACTGATCTTTTCTTTGTAACCAGATCTTTCATAAACTTGGCATAACCGGGCATTTGTTCTAGAGCTTCTACCAAAGGGATATTGATAGAAAGCTGCTTCAACATTGTTATAAAACGCCAATATTTACCATCCTCGGTCTTTTTCAATAATCTCTGAGGAAAGGGGATGGTGGTCTAGGCATGGGAATTACCTTTATAGGGACTTCTGCATCTTTTCCAGTGTTATCTTTTGTTTCACCACTACCCTCTACAACGTTATCATTATCCTTTCTCACCTTTTCCTCATTAGACGGCATAGGTGGGTCAATGGTTTGCTTACCACCCCGAGTAGTGATTGCCATACAGTGTGCATCATTCTTCCTATTTTGGATAGTGTTGCTAGGAAGAGTGCCCGATTGCCGTGTGTTCACAGTCGCAGATAATTGGGCCATTTGCAACTCGATCTGCTTAATCGATATTGCATGTGTATCAACTTTTTGCCCAATACCCTCTAAATCACTCCTTAACTCTTTAATGTGACTAGCATCAAACCTCCTCATCATTTTGTGTAACATATCCTCAACTCGCGCCATACTATCTCCACCATCCCCAGGAGTAACATCACGATTATGAGGAGGGACATAGGGCCCATTCCTATCATTTCTATTACCAAAGTTACCCCTGTTGAAGTTGTTGTCGCGGTTGTAGTTTCCATCTCGGACATAATGACCCTCACGGTTATAGTTACCATAGTTCCGACCTTGGTTCCCTTGACCTTGGCGCCATTTCTCCTGATTAGAGCCTTGGACACTTGGTCGGAAACCCCCCGTCTGCTCATTTACTGCATAGGAATCCTCTGCATAATAGCATTCATCATTAGGTGGTGGTGGTTTAGACAAGTAGTTAACTGCATTTATCTTTTCTTCACCCCCTGTGATATGTTTTAGTACCAACCCAAGCTCAGTTCTCATCTGAGCCATTTCTTCACGAATCTCATCTGTGGCTGGGTTGTGAGTGGACTGCACTGCGAAGGTATTTCTCCCGGTATCTGACTTCCTAGTACTCCAAGATTTATTATTCCGGGAGATTTTCTCTAATTTTTCAGCAATCTCAACATAAGGACACTCCCCATAAGATCCACCTGCTATAGTGTCCAACACAGCATTATTATTATCATCATGTCCCCGATAGAAGTATTCCTTTAGTGACTCATCATCTATACGGTGATTTGGGACGCTTATCAAGAACGAGGTGAATCTATCCCAAGAACTACTAACTGACTCTCTTGGTAGTGCCACAAAGTTGTTCACTCTGTCTTTGTGGTTTAGTTTCTTGGAGATCGGGTAGTAGCGTGCTAAGAAAACATCCCTTAGTTGGTTCCAAGTGAAAATTGAGTTGTATAGGAGCTCAGTGAACCAAATAGCAGCCTCTCCCGTCAGTGAGAGAGGAAACACTCTTAGACCTATTACATCCAAGTCTAAGTCAGGCCTCCCTACACAACTTTTCCACACTGCCCTTACCTTAGCTATATGGGCATGTGGATCCTCAGAAGGTAGCCCTGAAAACAAACCTCTGGCAGTGAGCATTTGCATCAGGCTACTAGTTACCACAAAGGTGTGGCCTGGTGGTAGAGTGGGCAAGACAAGTGGCCCATCGGAGTCTGCTATATTGTCATAGCCTCTGTAGTATTCTTGGGGCCGTGGAGCGGGATTTTGTCCCCTCTGTTGGTGTTCACCCGGAGCATCGGGTAACAACTGACCATGAACATCATCCGGAGCTGGGATGTTCTGGTTCGGATCCTCATCATTTATTCCCAAATTACTATTCATATTGCGCAGTGTACGCTCTAACTCGTGATCGTAGGGAATCAAGGGTTCTCTTCCTCTCCGTGTATTTGGCATACAAGGAAGATGGTTCTGCAAGAATCAAAAACAATAAAACAAAGTAAAATCAAGAAAATATCAACTAAACTAAAGTAATAAGTTTAAGTTAATCTAAAAGCTACTCTCCCTGGCAACGGCGCGAAAATTTGATACGCTCAAAATTACTTCTCAAATAAGAAGTACAGCGGTCGTGTCAAGTAAATAACCCAACTAATGAGGTTGGGATCGTTCCCACGAGGAAAAAATAGTTTAGACTTAACTTCAATCTATTATTACTATTGTTCAGTTAATTACTTCCTTGGAAAGCAAAAATGATAAAAGGGGAGTTTTCTATTTCTGAATAAATGAAAATAATAAGCAAAATTAAAGGAGACACTTAACAGCTTCGAATGTTGGAGTTTAATCAATTGATAAAAGTAACTAGGGTTTACGTGTTCCCCACAGGTTTATAACTTGATAATTCTAACTATAACAATTCTTTCCTAGTATCTTGCATGCAAAGTGATAAGTTGTGTATTTCTAAATCCTTGGTCCGACATCTAGAAAATTTCACTCCGCACCTTGGTTCGGCTACGTGTGTTGCTATACTAACCCTTATCTTTACCTCATATTAAGCATTGTATTCGATATTTGACTAAGTTATTACCTCGTACCAATCAATACTAGCCTATTAGATAGTATACACTAAATCTATATTGATAATTCTTTTCCTATTATCTACCTCCTTGGTCCGGCAAGTAGCATTAAGGAGAGTTCTAACGTTGGCCATCCGTTAAAAAGACTTCTAAGCGAAAGAATTATCAATACATGCAACACTATTCTAGAATTGTTATTTTAGTTAGTTTTTACCTCATTATTCGCTTATGGTTCCCACAACCCTAGTTATGGAGTTTAGTTACCCATAGTCATAATCACAATATTCAAATATATGATATAAGAATTCATGTACTTACTTCAATGAGAAAGAGTAAAATTCGAAAGTTCAGTTGATTAATAAGCAAAAGTCACCAACAATCAATTGCAAATAATTCCGAGTCTAACCAAATAATTCAGAGTCTCACCTCAAAAATGAGGTTTTTCGACCTAATTAAATAAGGACTCTATTTGCTGGAAATCTGTCAAAACGCGGCTGGGTCGACGGACCTCGCGACGGATCATCGTGGTCACGACGGACCGTCATGGACTCCGTCATCCCATACTTGTGCCATTTCTTCTGCTGATCTCTTCACTACCCTCGACGACAGGTATGACGGATCGTCATAGGCACAATGGTCCGTCGGGAGTCTCCGTTCCAAAACACTTGAACTCTTGGAATTTGGGTACTGGGACTACTTCTCTGAACTTCATGACGAACCTGCAGGACGGACCGTCATGGTTACAACAGTTCGTCACGCACTCCGTAGCCCCACACTTGGTCAGACTTCCCCATCTTCCTTCAGCAGCTGCACTACGATGCCACCTACGGACCGTCACGAGCATGACGGACTGTCACAAGCTCCATAGGTGGTCTCTTCTGCATTTCTTCGCTCAAAAACCTCCGCATTCATCTTTGGACAGATTTCCTGCAAATAAGGAGAAACTTATATAAAAATTAGCACAAAAAGGCTTTTGGACACACTAAACTTATGGAAAAAGTATTAATAATACCGTGGAACCACGGTATATCAATTAGCAAAAGAAGAAAAATAATTGAAATTAAAGAAAAACACAAAGAACTATCTGAATCCATAAAATCCACTGTGTATCCTTATAAAATTTAATCTTCTCAAGCACCCGAGGTTGTAGATTAATTCCTCCCAAGATAAAATGGACTAACCATTAAAGAAGTTGCGGTACCACAATCTTCAATAATTTCAACGAACTCAAAATGACAGCAACAAATTGTCACATCTGGGTTTACATCCTAGACGTAACCGGCGTCGTCGTCCTCTTTGAGGACTAAGACAATCCTCTTAGTTTTATGTCATTACATTCATAGGATTAAAATGTGGAAAAATTTTAAACTTTTCATTACATCTACTTGGAGGTTTACATAGACCTGTACATACACATATTATAGTCTTATCGAGTATACGTAGACCCTTCAAATAGGAAGGTTACATAGCCTTCTACTTTTATTGCACATACATATATAAGATAGAAAGATAGTCTCAAAAATTGTCTCATCTCATACCATCTAAACGATCATCACAATATGGGCATAGCCCAACATCAAATGTAAAGAAGCCACATATAGGCTTATACAAGTCATACGAAATGAAAGTGGAATAAACATAAAAGTCTTAGAAAAACAAAGAAACTGCATAGGCAAGATATTGACATTGCCCTCGGATAGTGAGGACCTACCCACTTGGATGATAGAAAATATCCACGCCTTCTTCAAGTCATCCTGAATGAGCCTTCAATGACCGGAACATAAAATGTTTGGGAAAAGGGGAAAAAATGGGGTTAGTACTCCATATATACTAAGTATGAGACCATATGCACATATAATATCAAAATATGCTAACAAGGGGACATTTAGTCAAAACATGCCATTTTACCCTTTTAGAAGTCTAATGCGAAATCAAGCAAGTCATACCCATCAACCAACATGCTTACTAACTCAAACAAGTAATATGTATCCCAACATACTTGAACCCATGTTTTACTACAACCCTACCATCAAGGAATAGTGTCACAAGCATGGTTAACAGTCAATTATATCATAATAAGAAAGACAACTACTCATGAATCCCTATCAAGTCAATAAGTGGAATGACCAAACAAAGCCTCATAACCTCACTCAATCAAGTAACTTCAACAAGAAACCATAACCAATGCCCAACTTCACATAACATAACCTTTGAAGACACTGAACATCATACTTTAATAGTACAACACAATTACATATTCTAGAGGATAATCATCATCATATAATATCATTTATATTGTATCATCAACATGTCATCATCATACATCATTAATATATACATACATAACATCAACTTCCTAAAGCTTCCATCAAGGTCAACTAGTGCAAGTCAAAGGTAGAGTCCCATACCCCTACATAGGCTAAGTTAAACCTCTCAAGTTACCTTAGTTGGTTTATACTTCATTTCTTTATTTTAATTTAGGGAACACTTGCCTTAACCAACATAGACCACAGGAGCTAAGTGTGAAATCCAGTTTTGTAAAACCTTACACCGATGGAAAGTGGTCTATCGGCCAAAGTAGAACCAAACATAAACGTAGCATTCTAGATGGATCCACTATCTAGTCTTTCTACGGGGAAACATAGTTCAAGAACTAAGAGATAGTATATTCCCTCTTGATACCACTTGGTAGTTGGGGCCTCCTCTCATGTGAATCCATTGGATGAGAATTTCTCTTTGGGAAGTCAACATCTCATATCGATCTATAGGGTGAATCTTCCTCATTGGGAAGTCATCACTTCCCAATGTCAAGTTCACTCGGTGCTAAGCTAAGTCCCTTTATTGAAATTTCATTAAGCCTTAAATTATCAATTATAGCTTGGTTTAGGTCATAGGGTCTACCCCCTTGTATAATAATCATCATCAATAGCTCAATAAGAATTGCATGAGTATAGTCCTTTCATCATTATTGATATAATGAGGTTAACACATTAGCATTTCATAGCATATCAAGGCACATTGATAGTCATCACCATCCTTATATCACATACACCTTAATCAACCTAACAACATAATCAAGACATTTCAATTCAACATCATACCACCCTATCATCCTAATATAAGGCATACTCCAATATAACATCATGACTTAACCACAATTAATCACAATTGAAAGTAAAGATAGAGATTCCAAGGCTTACCAAGTCTTCTTCATGGTTCATCATTTAGACCTTAGCATAAAACCTCAATTCAAGCCAATTTAGATGTTCAACATCATAATTCAATAATCACCATGATAACAACACTCGAAGAGTCACTACACCATAATTCAACATCAATTCAATGCTTACAACAAAGTTACTTAGGCCAATTTCCATAACCTAGATCACTTCTCAAGATTAGCATGAAAGAAAACAACTCATTCTAATTTGTTAATGATTTGTGTGACAACATCATCTACTAGTGATTTAATCCATAATCAAGATAATTGAATCAATCACAACCCATTTACATGAAGATCAACCTTAGGGTTAGGGGTTAAAAATCACATACTTCAATTTGAATAAAAACATTACAATTAATCATAATGAACTTCAATTACATGTTAATCTATCAATTATATCTTAAAAATCCATAAAAAAACTCAATTCACAACATCAATTTCATAATTGGATGAAACCCACATGAAAACTCAACTTTAGAAATCCATTTTGAAGGATCCCTTCGAGGTAAGAGTCTGAAAGGTGAATTAGATTTCATACATTAACGTTTGATGAATAATTGATGGTGAATTCGTCCCTTTCAAGCCCTTAAACCCATTTCCATGTTAGCATTTAATGGTGAGTTCAAGTAGAGGGAAAAAGAAAAGAGAAGGAAGAGAGTTTATTTTGTGAGTTGTGTTTAAATTAATGAGGGTTGGGGGTATTTATATTGGGGATTAATAAACTTAATTAGACTACTTTATATCCCTAATTAATAACCTAACCCCCTAACTAATTAAATTAAACCATCTTAAGTTATGCAGGAAACTCGACCCTCACAGACGAGACCCCGAACGATAGGCCGTCTGTGAGTCGACGGACTGCCCCCCCCTCCGTCCTGCACTGCGTAGGTAAGTTCAGAGACTTGCAGGTGAGGGGATTCCTTATCAAGTCAACAAGTGAAATGACCAAGCAAAGCCAATAACCTCACTCAATCAAGTAACTTCAACAAGAAACCATAATCAATGCCCAACTTTACATAACATAACCTTTGAACACATCTAACATCATACTTTAATAGTACAACCCAATTACATATTCTAGAGGATAATCATCATCATATAATATCATTTATATTGTAGCATCAACATATTATACATCATTATCATATACATACATGATATCAACTTCCTAAAGCTTCCATCAAGGTCAACTAGTGCAAGGCATAGGTAGAGTCACATACCCCTACCGAGGCTAAGTTACACCTCTTAAGTCACCTTAGTTGGTTTATACTTCACTACTTTATTTTAATTTAGGGAACACTTGCCTTAATCTACATAGACCACAAGAGCTAAGTTTGGAATCCGATGTTGTAAAACATTACATCAATGGAAAGTGGTCTACCGACCAAAGTAGAACCAAACATAAATGTAGCTTTCTAGGTGGATCCACTAGTTAGTCTTCCAATTGGGGAAACTTAGTTCAAGAACTAACAAATAGTATATTCCCTCTTGATACCACTTGGTTGTTGGGGCATCCTCTCATGGGAATCCATTGGATGAGTATTCCTCTTTGGGAAGTCAACATCTCATACAGAACTATAGGGAGAATCTTCCTCTTTCGGAAGTCATCACCTCTCATAGTCATGTTCACTCGGTGCTAAGCTAAGTCCCTTTATTGAAATGTCTTTAAGCCTTTAATTATAAATCATAGCTTAGTTTAGATAGTAGGGTCTACCCCTTGTATAATCATCATCATCAATAGCTCAATAAGAATTGCATGAGTATAGTCCTTTCATCACAATTCATATAAGTGAGGTTAACACATTAGCATTTCATAGCATATCAAGGCACATTAATAGTTATCACCATACCTATATCACATACACCTTAATCAACCTCACAACATAGTCAAGACATCTCAATTCAACATCATACAACCCTATCATCCTAATATAAGGCATACTCCAATATAACATCATGACATAACCACAATTAATCACAATTGGAAGTAAAGATAGAGATTCCTAGGCTTACCAAGTCTCCTTCATGGTTCATCATTAGGCCTTACCATAAAACCACAAATTCAAGCCAATTTAGATTTTAAACATCATAATTTAATAATCACCATGATAACAACACTAGAAGAGTCACTACACCACAATTCAACGTCAATTCAATGCTTAAAACGAAGTTACCTAGGCCAATTTCCATAACGTAGATCACTTGTCAAGATTACCATGAAAGAATACAATTCATTCTAATGTGTTAATGATTGTTATAACAACACCATCTAATACTGATTTAACCCTTAATCAATCACAACCCAATTTACATCTAGATCAACCTTAGGGTTAGGGGTTAAAGATCACATTCTTTAATTTGAATAAAAAAATTATAATTAATCATAATCAAGTTCAATTACATGTTAATCTATCCATTATATCCTAAATAAGCCATAAACAACTCAATTCACAACATCAATTTCGTAGTTGGATGAAACCCACATGAAAACTCAACTTTTTAAATCCATTTGAAGGAACCCTTTAAGGAAAGAGTCTCAAAGGTGAATTAGATATCATACCTTAACGTTTGGCGATAAATTGATGGTAAATTCGTCCCTTTCCATCCCTCAAACCCCTTTCCTTGCTAGTCTTTAATGGCGAGTTCAAGTAGAGAGAGAAAGAATAGCGAACGAAGAGAGTTTATTTTGTGAGTTGTGTTTAGATTAATGAGGGTTGGGGTATTTATATTGGGATTAATCAACTTAATTAGAATCCCTTAAATCCCTAATTAATTACCTAACCCCCTAACTAATTAAATGAAATCAACTTAAGTTGTGAAGGAAACTCGACCCTCACAGACGAGACCCCGAACGCAGGCTGTTTGTGAGTCGATGGACTACCCCCCCCCCCACCCCTGTCCTACAATTCGTAGGTAAGCTCAGAAACTGTGCAGGTGAGGGGCCTCCTCTAATTGTCTAACTGTGGGACGACGGTGGAATCAACACCCCGTCGATCCACACACAAAGCGTAGCCTGTGGCTTCGATACACACTTCTCAGGTAGTGTTTCCTCAACCTGCAGAGGTCCTCCTCAAGGGCCCTTGGCTGGTCCTTGGGGAGTCGTACAAGGATGTTTCAACAATGAAACAACTTAAACACCTATTATCTACCCTTTCACCATTTTTCATAAATTTCCGACTCCTAAAAGCTAGTCAAATAGGCTAAGGCACGCTAGTACCTCTTTGAACCAACTTGCGGACGTTCTTGGACGTTTTGGTTCTTAAACTTTCTAAATGACTTATATTAATTAAAATAGGTCTTAAAACAGTACTTACACCACATGATGCCTATGTTAGGCTTTAGAACACGTCTTGGATTTCCAAAGTGTTACACAAATCATACACAAAGACACGATCGATCAATTTTGTCTTGTAACAAATGCTGGCAAAAGAAGGGAAGAATTCAATGCTGAAAAATGAGAGACAACATCTCTATTTATATCCAACAAAGGGTAAAGGTCACAACTCTTAGGAAAGAAAACCTTCCAGAAAGGTCACAACACTTTGGAAATGGCACAACCTTTTAAACGGTCACAGCCCCTAAGAAAGGACACAACCTTTCATAAAGGTCACAACCTTTGACAAAGTGAAAACCCTTCAGGAGAGTCACAACCCTTAATTTCCTATTCAGACCTTTAAAACCCAACATAAATAACTTATATTTGATATTTATTCTTACTAATTTTTCAGATTCTATCAAACATTGATACATCAACAACATTGATCATTATTTATTCTTATTAATTTTCCAGATTCTATCAAACATTGATAAATCAACGACTTTGACAATTCTGGTAAATTTTATAAGGATTTTAAATAATTCTATTTATATAATCATTTTTAGTTGATTAAATTAGTATGTTTTATATAAGCTTTATCCCTTAATAAACTTCTAGGTTTTTATAAAAAGTTGATATATGAAGTAACATATTACGAAAATTTTAAACCTTCGATCTTCTTGAAGATACAAATTCATTTTGTAGTGGTGGAAATGATAATTATGTTTTGAAGAGTTTTAATCGCTTCAATAATTTTATATTATAAAGTAAATTTCAGTGTCATCTTTTATGTCTTATTAATCTGGCAAACAATCATACATATGTGAATATGAGTTATTGTGTTAGGCATGTTAAATGAGATACCCTCATTTTTTATCCTAACAATATGGGTCCAATTTATACATATTGTGTGTACATATATATTGTGGTATCAAATATGTTAATTATGGTGGAAAAACTTGAAGATGCAGTACTTTTAGTCTACAAAAATGTAAAAAGTAGTATTTGTTAACTTACTATTTCAATTCGTATAGAATTTTCCACAGATAAATTTAAAATAAAGAGTATTGTCATAAATTAATCTTTTACTTTAATTATGTCAACAAGTTAATTGATGAAGGAAAGTTGATAGGTACTTATGCAACATCTGATAGTTTCGTTCACAATGGAGTCGATGAGTTGCTTAAGTTGCTAATAATCTGCCAAGAAGAAAATATAATTGAATAGATGCAGAGTTGTTTAATATATATTATTTTGTATGATCATATGTGTAATTTTGGATAACACGGTTAGTGTAAAGTTTTAATGATAAACAACCTATTTTTAAGAATAATAATCATCATCAAAATGGAAAGAATCAACGCAAATTGAAGAATATGAGAAAGCTCAAATCAAGGAAGATCACAAAAGGAAAAACATATCACCAAGCGGGAAAGAATTGATCTTGGATACCCACAAATCAAGAGAAAATTACAAATCAAAGGATACTGATTGAGACACAATCAATCTAGGATTCAGGAAGAGATTTTCAAAATACAAAAATCATAAAAATTAACAAAAGAGAATATCTTAACAACTAGTAATGAAAAACACAATAACTATATTCAAATCAATATTCAAGGAAAGATGAAGATATCAAGCTTAGACTCGATCAAGGAAGCTGAATATTCGAAAGACAAATTGAAGAACAAACGTCTACAAACTACAATCAATTAACGAAGATACAATAACTATAATCAAACAGGAAATCAAGGAAGTTGAACAAGAAACAAGACTAGAAATCAGTCTTGAACTTTATTCTTGGAAAATTAGGATCTCTTGCTTTCTTTTCCAAGGATCAAATCTCTTGGGTTGCTATCTTTTTTCACAAACAAGTTTCAATTCTTCAAATACAATTAATGGAGGCTTGATTGATAGAAGAAATGAACATGAAGTATGAATCATTTCACATTCTCTACTCAACTTTTAACAAACATTGTATAACTTATGTTCTATTGTGTGAACAAAAAAGAGAGGAGAGAAAAATATCATTGGTAAGACTTTTATATCAAAACAAATAGAGTGAACAAATCACTGAGTGTAATTTGTCTACTCATCTCTTAACTCACACCAAAGTTTTAAAAGCTTGAAGAGAACACACGTGCAACCCAAATGGACTGGATGTAAGATCTGCATTGAATCGCAACCAGTATAAAAAAATATTCATGTCAAATTTACTTTCCAATTTTTAACTATACTTCCCTGATAGCTATAGTCTACTACTCATGAATAAAAATGAAAAGAAAAAAAGCGAAAGCGATTCACCTCCC
>NC_028641.1:54372602-54410267 GCF_001406875.1 Solanum pennellii | reverse complement strand
TCCCCCCCCCCCCCCCCCCCCCTTTCACTTTCAATTAGTATTAGAGCTTCATCTCACAAAAAATTGTCTAATAACAGGTGAGAAAAAAATCATGACACAACAAATCATGAGAACACTATTTCAATAAGAAACCTCTCAAACAAGACCTCCCTACTTTAATGGGAAACACTTTTCTCATTGGAATGTGAGAATGGAAACTTTCGCATATTTCTGTGATGTGAAAGTTTGAGTGATCAAGCTTGGTGACATTTCTATTCCTATCATGAAAAGTTCAAATTAAAGTCAATCATCAACTATTCCAAGCTTGGAGAAGTACACAAATAAACAAATGTAGATTATTCAAATAAACTCCAAAGCAAAAAAAATGTTCTATATAATGCTATAAATGGTGAGGAATAAGAAAAGATATCATTTTGTGAAACTGTCAAAGAGATGTGAGATAAAGTAGAAGTTACCTATGAAGGAATTGATAAAGTCAAAGAAACCATCATCAGCTTGATATATGAATACGAAATCTTTCAAATCAAAGAAGGAGAAACAATTGAGAGTATGTCTGCTCGAAGAGTAAGATCATTGGAGAAATTAAAGCTTTAGGAAAATATATCCTCCCATATAACATATTGGAAGAGTTCTTCAAAGCTTGCCACCACAATGGCATGCCAAAGTAATTGCTTTTGAGAATATGATTTAAACACCCTAACCTATGATGAGGTAATGGGATATTTAATAGCATTAAAGAAAACTCATCATAACAAAAAAAGGCCAAGAAGAATCTAAAAAGATGATTGTGGCGTTCAAAGCAAATTAGGAAGACAAAGGAAAAAAAACTAGCAAAAGATGATATTGCCTTAATTACTAGATCAATGATGGATTCCTTTAGGAAATCTAGAAACAACAGAAGAGGAGAAAACTTCGGAAAGGGAAAGTATATCACTGATCAATCAAGAAATAATGTAATATGTTAGGAATATGAAAAGTATGGTCACAAAGCTAGTGAATGTCCACAAACAAATAAAAATTACTCCGAAATAAACCAAAAGAATAAAGCACTAAGGAACTAAAGTCATGAAGACAACTCTGAAAATGAAAATGAATAAATTGGTAAATTTTGCTTTATGGCTGTTGGAGAATCAAGCAAAGAGGTGTGTAATAATTCTACTGATTTGAAATACTTGCGAGATTGTGTTGTGACAGACCGTAATAGAATTTTTTTTCTGACTTTTGAAATTTTCAAAAATGAAAAAAGGAATTTGCAAATAAAACTGGAAGTTAGGGAAGTGGAAAAGGATCTCCTTTATCAAGAAATTCACAAATTAAAAATTGCTCTTGAATATTTCCTACAAAAATCGAACTCTGCCAAAAGTTCCTATAAAAAGGTCTCTAGGAACAAAAATTCTTGAAATGGAAATAACTTTAGCTGCAACCATTCCTATAAGTCGACCAATTCAAGAACTAATAGTAATGATTCTATTTCAAAAGAATATACTCCTAAATCTTGCAATTATTGTGGAAATCTGGACATGTGTCATATATCTACTGGTTTCAAAATTACAACTCATTTAGATGAGTTTCGAGATCCAAAAGAACTCCAAATAACTTTAACCTTGAAGGACCAAAAAGGTTTGGGTACCTAAGAGGAGATAAAGATCTTGTTTTGAACACCGCGAGAAAATAAAAGTTAAATGGTAACTGGATAGCAGATGTTCAAATCACATGATGGGAGTTAAAAATTGTTCAAATATGTTGCTAAATACAAGGGAGGAAACATTCTTTTTGGTGATAACTCAAAAAGAATAATAATTGGTATCGATACAAATTCTTTTAATGATTAATGTGATATCTCAAATGTTTATCTATTGACAGGACTTAAATACAATTGTGAGTATTATTCAACTATGTGACTCATGTCTAGAAGTCAATTTAAAAAAGAATCGATGCTTGATAAAAGATTCATCTGGAAAAAATCTACTATAAGGAAGCCAAGAAACGAATGTATACATTTTTGACTGTGTAAAAACAATGTTGAATATACATGTCTATCTTCAATAACTGATGATCCCTTCATTTGGCATATGAAACTTAACCATGCAAGCATGAGACTCATAAAGTAGGTGGCTAAAAAAGTTGGTAATTGGGCTACCCAAGCTAGACTATACAAAAGATTACATATGCGTCACATGTCAAATGGGTAATAGGACAAGACACTCATTTTCCGGCAATGATGTTGTCTCCAAAAATAAATCCCTACAACTCATAAACATGGACTTATTTGGACCTACTATAACAACCATCATCAGAGGTAAAAGGTACGCTTTTGTAATAATTGATGACTATTCTTATTTTGCTTGGGTTATGCTTTTATCTCACAAGGATGATACTTTAATTTTTTTTAGTTTTTCTGTGAGAAAGTTCAAAAAGAGAAAGGTTATTATATTTCATGTATTAAAAGTGACCAGGGAGGAGAATTTGAGAATAATTTGTTTGAAATGTTTTGTAATGACAAAGGTTATACTCACAACTTCTCTTCACCTCGACCGTTTCAACAATATGGACTTGTGAAACAAAAGAATAGGAAATTGCAATATATGGCAAGAACATTGATCGTTGAGCACTTCCTTTCACAAAAATTTTGGGCAGAAGCTGTAAGTACAGACTGTCATGTGTTGAATAGAAGCTTAATCAGACATATTCTTAAAAGGACACCCTATGAATTTTTGTACCCAACATTGGTTGCTTCCATCCATTTGGGTGTGAATGTTTCATACACAACAATGGCAAGGATAATATTGGTAAGTTTGATACACGAAGCGATGAAGGTATATTTCTTGGATACTCAAACTCTAGTAGATCTTATTGTGTTTTTAATAAGATTACTTTACATATTTAAGAATCTATTATTGTTGTTTTTGATGATTCTAATGACTTCCGTTGAGGTAAGATAGAAACATATGATGAAGAGAATGAATTATCTACATCAACTCAAAAAGGGATAATAAGTACTGAACAATCGACTGTAGCAGAACCTTCAGTCGATCCTATAGCTGAATCTGTTCCAAATGAATGGAGAACCGAACAAAATTATACAAGTACATTTATTATTTGAAATCCAAGTGAAGGTATGAGGAATCGAGAATCAAGAAGAAATAAGATACATGTCGCATTCATCTTTCAGCTTGAACCTAAGAAACTAAAAGAGGCTCTCTCATATGAACATTGGATCAAAGCGATGAAAGAGGAATCATAATAGTTCGACAACAATCATGTTTGGACTTTAATCCATAAGCCTGATGATAAGTCCATCGTTGAAAAAAATGGGTTTACAGAAGCAAAATGAAAGAATCTGGAGAAGTGATCGCAACAAAGCCTGTTTAGTCACTCAAGGTTACTCTATAATAGAAGGAGTCGACTATGATAAAACTTTTTCTCCTGTACAAGGGTTAGAATCTACTCGCTTACTTCTATCTTTTTCTTCCTATAAGGTTTTAAATTGTTTCAAATGGATGTGAAAAGTATTTTCCTAAATGGTTTTATCAAAGAATTTTTTGGAGAGCAACCTCCTAGGATTGAAACCCAAATTTTCCGTATCATGTTTTCAATCTCTCAAAAGCTTTGTATGGTCTCAAGCAAGCACCTCATGCTTTGTATGATCGTCTCAACAAATTCCTCTTAAATCATGGTTTTATTCGTGGAACAATTGATACAACTTTTTTTGTGAAAAGATCTTCCTCTTAGAATCTTATTATTCAAATTTATGTAGATGACATTATTTTTAAAAGTGCTAATAGCTCCTTATGTGAAGAATTTTCCGTACTATTCAAAGTAAATTTGAAATGAGTATGATGGGTGAGTTAATTTTTTTTGTCGGACTACAAATCTATCTATCTGAGAAATGTACATTTCTAAGTCAAACCAAATATTGCAAAGAGCTCATTCAAAAATTTGGCATGGAAAACTCCAAGTAATTAGACACTCCCATGAGTTCGACTTGTTCTCTTGACAAATATGATGAAGGTAAGACAGTCGACGAGACTGAGTATAGAGGTATGATTAGGTCTTTTACTCTATCTTACAGTCATCCGACCGTACATGATCATTAGTGTATGCAAATGTTCTTGATTTAAGTATGCTTCTAAAGAATCTCATCTAACTGCAGTAAAGCGTATTATTTGTTATTTAATGGGAACATCTAATTTCGGTTTATGGTATCCAAAAGATAAAAAATTCCTTCTCAAAGGATTTTCTGACACTGACTATGCAGGTGATAAAGACGACAGAAAAAAGTACTTTGTGTCTCTCTCAACTACCAATCTGAATATATTGCCATAGGTCAATGTTGTGCGCAAATTCTATGGATGGTTAATCAATTAAGTGATTATGATTTATCTTTTTAACTTGTTAAAATTATGTGTGATAATTCTAGTGCTATTTGTCTGTCAAAAAAATTTGTGCATTATTCTCGAGATAAGTATATTGATATCAAACATCATTTGATTAAAGATCATGTTTTAAAAGGTGATGTTGAAATTTCCTTTATGATTACTGATTTTCAACTAGCTGTTATATATACGAAACCCCTTTTAGAAGAAAGATTATGTTCTCTTCCTAAATCTTTGCGTTCATATTTTTCGAGCGTCCTCATTAATATCTCTGTTAGTGCTGCTTTTGGATTGATACTTTGATGTGTTTTGGGTTTCTGTTGACTATTTGTTAAACTCCATGTTCCTTTCTTTTTGCCGAAGCCAAAGGGGGAGAATTGTGATGAATTATTTTTGCTTAAGGTTAATAAATGCTTGCTATCTTTGTCTCTCTGTTGATTATATGCTTTCTATCAATATAAGTCTCTTGATTTCATTATTAGGCAACTGGAGTTCTCTATATAGCAAAAGACAATCTCACATATATTAGGGGGATAAAGTCCAAAATAAATCCCACCAATCAACCACCATTCACTGCATTCAGGGGGAGCAAATCCAACATCCACTCTCTAACGGGGAAGTGTTTCTACTAAATATTGTCATCATAAAAAAGGAGAAGATTGTTAGTGTAAAACTTTAGTAAGAAACAACCTATTTTTTCAGGACAATAATCATCATCAAAAAGGAAAGAATTAAGGAAAATTGAAAAACATCAGAAAGCTCAAATAAAATAAGACCACAAAAGGAAAAACATATCATCAAAAAGGGAACAAAACAATCTTGGATCCCTACAAATCAAGAGAAGATTACCAATCAAAAGATCCTGATTGAGACGCAATCATTCAAGGATACAGGAAGAGATTTTACGAATACAAAAATCAACGAAGGAGAATATCTTGACAACAAGTAATGAAAAGCACAAAGTCTATATTCAAATCAATATTCAAGGAAAGCTGAAGATATCAAGCTTACACTCGATCAAGGAAGCTGAATATTAGAAAGACGAAGTGAGGAACACAACGACTACAAACTACAACCAATTAAGGAAGATAGAACAACTATAATCAAATAGGCAATGAAGGAAGTTGAACGAGAAGCAAGACTGGAAATCAGTCTTGATCTTGAAAAATTAGGATCTCTTGCCTTCTTTTCGAAGGATCAAATCTCTTGGGTTTCCATCTCTTCACAGAAAAGTTTCAAGATTTTAAACACTATAAATGGAGGCTCGATTGAATGAAGAAATGTACAAGAATTTTGAATCATCTCACATTCTCTGATCTACTTTTAACAAACATTGTATTACTTAAGTTTTACTCTGTAAACAAAAAAGGGAGGAGAGAAAAATATTGTTGGTGAGGATTTTGTATCAAAACTAAAAGAGTGAAACAAATCAGTGAGTGTAATCTGTCTACAATCATCTATGTACTCACAAAAAAGGTTACAGAGGCTTGTAGAGAACACCCTTGCAACCTAAGGGGACTGGACGTAAGATCCACATTGTATCCCAACTAGCATAAAACGTTTTTGTACACACACACACACACACACACACACACACACACACACACACACACACACACACACACACACACACATATATATATATATATATATATATGACAACACCCTCCTTGAACACTACACAAAAACTTTTCTATCTACAACCTTACCACTTTTTCTTCATTTTTCAACTCAATGAACATTTCACATGATTTGCTTAGTTTTCCTTTCTTCCCTTGTAAATATACCACACACAACCATTTTCAATTTTCTGAGTATTTAAGTCTTAATTGTTCAAATTTTTTCTTTTTTTTCCACCAGTTTTCCTTTGTTTGAAACTTTTCTCCTCCATTTTCAAACTCTCTTATTTGTATCAAGCCTTCATATGGTAAGCATCCATCTATAAGTTCCCCATAACACCCCCACCCAAACTTAGGATTTTAGCCTGAACTCTTACAGTTCTCAAGTTCAGGCGGGAAGATTTCAATAGCAGGTTACTTTTCAACAAGGGTCGAGACTTGTAATGTCAGGACAACTAATAATATATTTAGTGCAAGAAGGGATTTTTGGGGTAAGTGGAATTCAAGGAAATGAAATAAATTCTAAGACCATTTCTCCAACAAAACTCAATCTAAATCCACATTATGCTAATCGAGCAAGTTCATGTAAATACAAGAGATAACAACGCATTTTTCACAAAAACTCACCACATGGCATGCAAATCAATTAAGATGGTTCAAAATATAACTTCATTTTCAAAGTGCAAGTGGCATCATACATTTAAACCTCTACTGGAAAAAAAAGTCACAAAAATATTTGTAAGAGTTGTGACAAAATTCATTCATGCTCAACTTCCAAAAACTGAGGGGTATGCTTTACTTCATTCACATGCACAACTATATTCCTACTACCAACCAAGCCACAACCTCCCAAAAAGACGATGATTTTTCCCTTAAGAAAGATATCAACTAATCTATCATCAGGAAACCTTATGCATCTATTTAAGATTGACTACTCAAATTTCGCCACATCCAAAACAAATCAAACACTCTAAACCAATCGATCATTTATCCTTAAGAAAGTCCTCACTATATCGATCATCATTCATCGTCAATCCACATCTCAATTATGAAGGAGCATGAAAACAAGAAGACCAAAATTTTGACATAATGTCCATAAGAATTTAATGATCATACATCAATGTATCAAAGTTAAATAAACAAAACCTTAGATTGAGGAGCTCTATCTAGGGTCAGTGTGATGATGTTGCACTAACTCCTGAATTTGAGAATGGATCTTGCATCAAGGTCATGCACTAGTCGAGAGATGTGAACTAAAGTGGGAGGTCTACTCTGATATGGCCCAATAGAGGTGGAAGTGGTACTCTGGATAAGGGAAGCGTTGTTCTCAATGAAAGTACAAAGTTCCAGATCATTAACATCAATTTTCCTCTTCCTAAGAACATTCTCTGGTCCTTTATTTTTGAGTGGATGAATGATGTTCTCCGAATCTCTCATGCTATATCTATCTTGATTGTGTGAAACGACCACCTAAGATAAATGAGTGGTCAAAGAAGGAAACGAAAGACTCTTTGTACCTTTAATAACCACCTCTTGCATATGACTCACAATCAACTTGCTAACATCAATAGGAAGTCGCTCCATGATAGCACAAATCAATATAGCTCGATCAGGATACACATCAATCTCATCCTAGAAGGGATGACTCGGTTACATATGATGGAAAGACAAGTCTTTTCCCCTCGATGATGAACTTGGTGGAATCGATCTGAGTGTTGTTCTCAGTCCACTTTGGCCTATGGCCATCATGAAGATGACACATGTACCACTCTTTTCCTTCTTACTATGCCCTTGCAAAGTGAAGTTTTTATCGTTATTGGGAAGCACATAGTATGCATTGATATTGATGGGCTAAAAAAAGTATGTGCTTTCCCCTGACCATGAATACAAAATCAATATCAAAGTTAGATTCGTTGACTTAGGACATTTCAATAAACCCTTTTTCCATCATCGAATAACCAATTGGGGTAGAGATCGAAAAAGGTTCTAATAATTTTTATAGGGAAACATCAAACCTCATAGCCACATAATGTGTCACAAAGATAAAGTAGCAGCGAGGTCAAATAAAACATACACATCAATAAGGAAAACTTTCAACATACTGGTTACCATATCCGGGGAACTCTCTTGATCATCTTAGGATCAAAGAGCATACAAGAGATTTTTCTTTTGAGCATTGGGATTTGAACCACTCGGAGGAGTTTTCTTATCTTGTATCCCCTTGGCCATATGTGTTTGGACATCATTCAATTGATTACCACTCTTACCACAACCATATAGAAATTCCATGACAATGAAGAACTTGCCATCATGCCTCTTTCCACATTTGGCACAAGTAGGTTTTGTCGTAGTAGTTTCCTTATAATGACTTTCTTGAGGTTTCGGGTTAGACGCGTCTTGGTTAAGAAACTTTGTTTGAACCTTGGTCGTCCTTGACCATCGGACTTACCCTTGGAAAAATTCCCATTACCAGTTCTTTCCCTTTTTGCCTCTATATTCTTATTTCTAAGTCTTGACTCCTCTATTTGTTTTACATAAACTGTGAGACGTGAGATATTCATATTATCGTGGAGCATAGACGAAAAAAATTGTTCCTCAATCAAGTCAAACACCCTTATCAATAACCTACTAATCTTATCCCTCAAATTCAACACCAAAGATGGATCATATTTGGAAAATTGAATCATGTTCCCTTAACGAAGATTGATGAATTTTTCAACTTTAGCATCCATCAATTTTCGGGGACATTATCTATCAAGAAACATTGATTTTAACACTTCGCATTTTATGGGACCTGCTCCTACCCGCTTATTGTATTTCCATTGCTTATATCATATTTGAGCCACACTCTTCGATTGATAATCGGGTAATTTTCCCTTTTCTACTGAAGTCCCTTTAATGATGTCTAGTATTTTGTAGACCTATTCATCAAACTCTTGAGGATCCTCTCTCTCTTTTGAGACATAATATTCTGGAGGATTCATCCTAGAAAAGTCTCTTATCCTTGAAGCGGTTTTATTCATGTTAGGGTTCACATGAGGCTAGCATCCCTATTGGATTAATCTGTCATAACTTAGGCTCGAGTTGTTACAGGTTGAGTCAATATTTGGAGAGCCGACCTTATATCCACATTTGACATAGCCCCCTCATCAATAGGAGCTTGAGGAACTTTAGGATGTTGGGGATCTTGGAAAGGAACTCCCTCATTGACATTCTCCTCTTCCCTTATTCTTATGTTTGCCTTTCTTGTATTCATTTCAAAAAAATAAGGGGAAGGGTTAGGAAAAGGACTTTATAGAGTTAAAACTCTAAGGCATGACGAAAAAGTAATGAAAGAAGTGATATTTCCTAAACATATTATATCCTCTCATAAATCTGGCGCGCTTCACACTCATAAACAAGACTCTACTAGAGGTTGATTATGAAACTTCATCCGAAAGTCATTCTGAACCTTGTGTTCTAATTACCAAGTTTGTCACGACCCAGGGGTATCCCTAGATGTAACAAAACATACTCGACCCTGAATGGGTATCATACAAGACCTTAGCATATTAGAGTAATAACATAATAGAAATTATGTGGAATAAAAAAAATTACAATCGAAGTCTTTAATAAAATCGAATAGAAGTCTAGAAATCATTGCACAAGCCATCTATTACAATCGAATAGACAGTATGTCACAACCCTTACAACATTGTTTCAAATGGGAAATGAAAGAAATAAACTAAGAATAATTCTTGTCCTAGAACCATGAGGACTCACCAAATCAAGGAGAGAATCAATCCAAGATTTCAACCGAAGGAGAAGCAAACCTCAAAAATCGACCTATACTTATAGGAAAATGTAGAAAATATAAGATAGTACAAAAATGCACTAAGTATGGTAGTCATGCATAAGATCATTGAAAAAATTCTAAACGGGGACATTTTAGTCAAAACCATGTTTTCATAAAGTTTAAGAGTCACCATGCACATTATTGTAGGAACATAAGTCAAACCGTCTCATAAGAAATCCTAAGCTATACTTGTGCAATGTTTAGATAAGATTCAATAATTCTATCTAATACTAAGTAAACTTTAGTTCACCATAGTCATACTTTCCATTATTTTACCTCATCCATAGTCAATACTCAAAGACAAGGAAAAATTCTTGTTCATTAACTCATATCAACGAAAGCTACTCATAGAAACAATCCATATAAATCATGCATAAATTAGAAGTCCTCGTAGAATAAGGAACCTACACCATAACCCCTCTCAAGACCTACTTGTTTCATGCATGAATGAAGTCCCATACCCCAACTTATTCAAAGTAGAGCCTTTTGAGAATTCATAAATGATAGTCTATAATCATGTTTTTGTCATAGTTCATATTATTGCCATGTAGGTAAAATAAGGTTAACCAACATAGATTGTGTGAGCTACATGGAATCTGGTATCATGTCCTACTTGACTAAGGTAGAACTCAATGTATTAGCTTTTAGGTGAATCTACTAAGACTTATGTGCTCAAATAGTTATGGGACATGGAGATTGTTACTAGAAACCTGGCTTTTTGAATTAACAAGAAGAGCTTCCATCTCATGAGGTTAACCTTAGAAACCCGACCTATTGAATATACCAAAGGGTCTTTACCTCATATTTAATATCCACTCAATGTCTAGTGTTACTTCCCAAATTTACATTCTTAGTCTTGAATTAAGTTGTCATGCATCAAAGTCACATCCGGGAATACCCCCTAGACGTAACCGACGTCGTCGTCCTCTTTGAGGACTAAGACTAGCCTCTTAGTTTATATCATTACATTCATAGGTCAAAATTTTCGGAAATTTAAAACTTTTTATTACTACTACATGGAGTTTTACATAGACCTCTACATACACATAGTATAGTTATATAGAGTATACATAGACCCATCGTATATGAAGATTACTTAGTCTTCTAATTTTATTGCGCACACACACACATATATTTCAATACAACATCATCACTTCACTACAAGTAACAATAATTGAAGTAAAGAGTTGAGATCATGAGACTTACAAAGTCTTCTTCATAATCCATCATCAAGGTCTTACCATAAACCAGTAACTTAACCCAACAAGGGTATACTATCATCATATATCCATAAACAACATGATAATAAAGCCAATTGAATCACTTATCATAATTCATTACTAGTTCATAGATTAAGACAATCGACTTAGGTCAAAATCCATAATATACTTCATAATCTAGATCAATTACTCAAGGACTAGCATGATAGGACTCAAAATTCATCTTAATCTATTCATAATTGATACAATATAATCATCTAGTAGTAATTTAACCAATAACCATTTCAATTGAACTAACAATACACAATTCATATCAAGATCACAACCTAGTGTTAAAGGGAATAGGTCATCTTCTACAAACTAGACCAATTCATCAAGATATAATACTATTGAGTTAAAGTACATGTTAATATATTCACAATATCCAAAATTAATCATAAACATATAAATTCACAACATCAATTTTGTATTGGATGAAAACCCAACTTTTTGAAATTAATCTGATGGAACCCTTTGAGGAAAAAGGTCTCAAAAGGTGAAATGAATCCCATAACTTACTAATTGATAAAGATTGATGGAGAAATTATACCTTTGCATCCCTTTAACCCACCTCTAGATTGGTCTTCAATGGGCGAGAAAGAAGAGAGAAGTAAGACAGTTTTGGGTTTTGGAATTATGAGAGCTTAGGTTAAGTCTAATTAGCTTACGGGCTTTATATAAGTGGTTAACTAACTTAATTATAACTACCATAACCCATAACTAAACTCCTAACTAATCCAATTAATTAAATGAAATAATTCAAAATGTGCAGCAAAATAACCCCCTCATAGACGAGACCCGAATCGACGGTCCGTTTGTTAGACGACGGCCACAGGACCCTCCATCTTGTTGGTCCATCATTTATGACAGAGACTATGCAAAATGAACCTTCCAAGATTTTGGCTAACTGACCATCGAAGCCCCGTCGATTGACACACGCCCCATCGATGGCACCCATCTATGCACACTGCCTCGGGCAGTCCTTTACCCCCAAAATTCAACGATCCTCCTCAAGGGACCTTGGTTGGTCCTTGGGGAGTCGTGCCTGGATTTTTCAACTAAGAAATGACTCTAATACGTTTTATACACCCTTACACCAATTTTCATAATTTTTCGACTCCTAAAAGCTAGTCAAAAAGGCTATGGCACGCTAGCAACTCATTGTACTAGTTTCCGGACGTCATGGGTGTTCTTTGACGTTTTGGTTTCTAGACTTCCTAAATGACTTATATTCATTAAAATAGACCTTAAAAAATTTCTAAACCTTTTTACACTTATGTTAGGCTCTAGAACACGTCTTAGAATTTTGAAGTGTTACAATGTGGGCACTCTTCACTTTTGGGACTCCATTCCCCAATAGGTTCCTTCAAATTGAATTTTAATGTTCCTTCAAATTTATAGATTTCACTCCAATTCGTGGATTACTTTTATACTTGAATTTATTGGTCTATATTTTATTAATAATTATGGATTATGAATTTTTATGAATGAATTGATGTCTTACTTTAGGTTTTTGACCTAATTCCTTAAAGACCCATGAATGTCCCTATTCTCCTAACCCTAACTCTTTAATTATGCTGATTAATGATTAGAGGTGATGTAATTGAGTATGTTCTTGCATTATTTAATATTTTATGATGATGATAGTTGGTTTGATGGGTAAATATCATTCATTTAGGATGAATTCTTGAAAGGGTTTGTTGGAAGCCATTGGAAGCTAACCAGATATTGCACTAGCAAAGCTCTCTTACCATTGGAGAAAATCACGAGTGCTAACAAATTGCTACGTAGTAACAAAAGCAGGTGATATATTTGTCTTCAATAAGCTTTATAATTTGTTTTATATTTAACTTTACTTTGATATTTCCAGAGATATGAGTCTTTTGTTCATTTGGTTTATTTATTTATTTTAGCTATAATGGTTGATTTCCCTATGTTTCATTTATCTTAGTTGCTTTATTTTTAATTTGGTTATTTGTTTATTATAGTTTTGTTATTTTGTTGGTTGTATTTTTTACTTGTCTACTACTTAATTATTCTACCACTTGTCACATTAAATGTTATTATTTTGGTTATTGTTTGTTTCTGTATAGTTTTGTTCAATATTTGGATACTATTCATATACTTTTTATTGAAATTTTCTACAATTAATGTTATATTGTTTTACATTTGATTATTGTTTATATGATTTTGTTTTATATTTAAGTTATTATATTGTAGGATTTGGTTGTTATAACTTTTTATTTGTTAGATTTGGTCGAGAAAGAAATTTCTGTCGATTTCCAAGGTCTTCCATCTTAATAACATGAATTTTTATTTTTAAGTTATTATTTGATTTTTTCATTTTTCTTAATATTTGTTTATTACTAAAACTTTTACTAAGTGTATTTAGAGGTACACAAAGTTGCTTCCCATTGAAGTTATTGGACAGTAGTTCAAATTATATTCTTTATTAATTATCTTGTATATATCAATGATAGGCAAACCTTAGGTCGTTTTTGACATTATTTTTTTATTTCATTACTTGTATATATCATATGTTTATTGTACTGTTATACTACTGTTATCTCCTCAATTGAAAAAATGAACTCAGTCGGGACCCACATTTGTGAATTTTGAAAGATGCTTAACACCTTCTCTTCTTAATAACTTGAACCCCCCTAGAATCTATTAGTTTTGTAGACATTTTATTCAAGTTAATCAATTGGTTTCCTAATTTTCCTTAAATTAGGTGGTGACTCCCTTTAGATACCTTTTAACCTTTTTCTAAAATTCTTTTTAACTTTTTTAAAATGGAGTCACCGCCACATTGCGCCTCTCAAAGAGATGTCAACACTTGCTGCATAACTTGAGGTCCAATGTTAAGGTTAAAGTCGAAAATAACCTTCATTACTCAATAGGGGCATTTCGTTACTAAATTTTAAGGTATAACCCCCTAAAGACTAACTAAGGGTCCTTGATGGGACCCTTACATTTTCCCCCAAAACATTGTCTAAGTACACTGTCCATGCAAGGGATTACTAAAGGTGTAAGGCTCCACTACCCGTGGAAGCCGTCGTGGAACCTTGCCTTAGTCGTGCAAGAAAAGGGTAAGGTCCATGCGAAACTTCACAAGGGGTGAAGGCCTTCATTGCCCATGGAAGGCCCTTGTGGACCGATGCCTTAGTAATTTGGGCGAGGAAGGAGTCCACGTGAGGGATTCACAAGGAATGTAAAAGTCCACTGCCTGTTAAGAACCCTCATGAACATTTACTTAGCCATTTCAACGAGGAGGAAGTGGACGTGAGGGATTCACGAGGCGTGGAGGAGTCAACTGGCCGTGAAGACCCCTCGTGAACATTTCCATAACAATCTAGCCGACAAGGCAAGTCCATGTGAGGGTTCACGTGGAGTCGAGGACTCCATTTCCTGTTAATATCCCTCGTTCCTTTTATCCATAAGCCAACAAAACAAATCCACGCGAGGGACCATGACATGTGGAGCATTCCACTTCCCGTGAAGACCCTCGTGGACTTTGCCTTAGGTGTGGGGCAATCCACTTGGGTGAGGGGTAATTTCATAATTTCCAATTTTTAGTCCAATTAAAATGGGTATATGTTATAATATTCTTACATAAGTATATAAGATATTGTATGTTAAATTACACACAAACTAAATCATTTTCACAAACAACCAAATCAAAATTAAAAGTTCATCTTCCTCACAATATTTCTGTCTCAAGAAACCCAAGATGAAGAAGAGCAAGAAGAATAAATCAATAGTTTCTCCTCAATTTTTTTGAAGATTCATCATAAAGGTATTCTATATTTCACCCATGGTTAGCCACCACCCATGGAGGCCTTTCAAAATTTTCAATCTCAAATCAATAAATCCCCGAAAGTTAAGGTTTTCAATCTAAGTCATGAGTTCTCTTGTAAACTGATTTCAATGTTTTAATTGTTCTATATTATGATCAAATTGAAGAATTATCACTGTTGTCATGATGAATCATCTAAGAACTATGGATTTACCTCGCAAATTAGATCTCAAAGTGTGGGTGTGAATCAATCTTAGTAGAATGTCATGAAATTATTAATGTGATTAATTGTTTACTTAAATTAGGTTATTATGCATGTTCAATAAAGTAATTATAGAGATATTGATGAATTGTGATCCATAATCCTTGAAGGGTATTTTATGAGAATATTACATGAATAAAAGAATTGTGCATTAGCTTATAATTCACCTTAAGAGTGAAAATTCTATGACTACGATGTACTTGTGGTATTGATTGAAGGGACTATAATCTTAAAAATGAAGATATTGCCAATGCGAGAGGTCCTCCCTATTGTGATCAAGTTCTTCATCTCGAAGAAGATATGAATGATGAACAAGCTATGAATGATGAACAAGCTCCGATCAATCCTCCTCCTTTGACGGATGGTGCTATAAGGGCTGCTCTTTTCCAAATGGCCCAAACCATTACTACCCAAGCACAAGCCTCAACTACCCAAGCTTAATCCATGACGACCCAAGCTAATCGAGAGGTTATACCCCAAGCAAACCAACAAGTTGCTACCATGGCATCTTGTCTAAGGGATTTAACTAGGATGAATCCCCCTAGTTTCTATGGGTCCAAGGTTGAAGAAGACCCCCAAGAGTTCATTGATGAAATCTACAATATTCTTTATGCTATGGGGTTGACTACTAGTGAGAAGGTCGAGTTAGCCACTTACCAAATCAAAGATGTGGTCCAAACTTGGTACGTCCAATGGAGAGACTATAGGTCGTTAAGGGGTGGACCGGTGACTTGGGAAGTTTTCAAGAAGGCTTTTCTTGATATATTCTTTTCTAGGGAGAAGAGGGAAGCCAAGGTGGTGGATTTCATCAACCTTCACTAAGGAGGTATGAGTGTACTTGAATACTCTTTGAAATTCACTAAATTGTCAAAGTATGCTCCTTCTTTGGTTTCCGACCCTAGGGATGAAATGAACCTCTTTGTGACGCGAGTGTCGGATGACTTGCAACAGGAATGTCATGCGGCTATACTACATGACAATATGAACATTTCTCATCTCATGGTTCATGCTCAACAAGTGTAAGAGGATAGGGCTAAGAGGAAGAGTAGAGATGCCAAGAGGGCAAGATCTTTTGATGGTGGTTCTTCAAAAGGTCAGCTTGATATCCAAGACAGGCCTAGGTTCAAGAAAAGGGTTTCTAATCAAGTTCCTTGTAAGTTCCCTAAGGCTCGTGATGATAAGGTATCTAACACTAATGCTACAAAGGGAAGAGGTACTAGTTCACCAAACAAGAAGCCTACTTGTGCCAAATGTGGGAAGGGTGATCTTGGTGAATATCTAGTGGGAAAGGGCAATTGCTTTGGTTGTGGCAAGAATGGCCACAAGGTTACGGATTTCCCTAATGTGAAGGGTCAAGACAAGGGTAGTGATCAAGCTCAAGCAAGTGGTTCAAATGATGCTCCGAAGAAGAATCACTTCTATGCTCTCTGCTCTAGAGGTGAGCAAGAGATTTCTCCCGATATGGTGACAAGGATGTTGAAAGTCTTCTCTATTTGTATATATTTTACTTGATCCGAGCGCTGCATTATCTTTTGTTACTACCTTGATAGCTAAGAAGTTTGAGATTTTACCCGATATTCTAAATGAATATTTCATAGTGACTACCCTGGTGGGTTAGTCGGTGGTTGCAAAGAAGGTATATAGAAATTCTCCTATAATGTTGCCTAATAGAGTTAGTTATGTTGAACTAGTAGAACCTGATATGTTTGACTTTGATGTCATTTTTGGTATGGATTGGTTGCATGCTTGCTTTGCCTCTATGGATTGAAGAACAAGGGTGCTGAAGTTTAACTTTCCAAATGAGCCAGTTTTAGAGTGGAAGAGGGGAAATTCTATTCCTAGAGGTCGTATCATTTCTTGTTTGAAATCTTGTAGGATGATCTCTAGACGTTTTTTATACCATATAGTAAGAGTCCAAGATTTAGACTCTTGAATTCCTCCCATTGAGTTGGTCCCCGTAGTTAGGGAATTTCCAGAAGTCTTTTCTAATGATCTTCTAGGTATTCCTCCCGAACGAGAAACTGATTTTGGTATCCACTTGTTGCCGGATATAAATCCCATTACAATTCCTTCTTATCGGATGGCTCCGGTCGAATTGAAAGATTGAAGGCTCAACTCAGAGATTTACTAGACAAAGGCTTCATTAGACCTATTATTTCTCCATGAGGTGCTCCGGTTTTGTTCGTGAAGAAAAAGAATGGGTACCTTATAATGTGCATTGATTATCGCCAACTCAATAAAGTCACTATTAAGAACAAGTATCCTCTCCCTCGGATTGAAGACTTCTTTGATCAACTCCAAGGGGCAAGTTACCTTTCTAAGATTGACTTGAGATCGGGGTATCACCAACTTAGGGTGAGATGTGAGGATATACTAAAAATGGCATTTTAGACTAGATATGGTCACTATGAGTTCTTACTAATGTCTTTTGGTTTCACAAATGCTCCGGTGGCGTTTATGGATCTCATGAATAGGGTGTTTCGAAGTTAGCTAGATTCATTTGTCATTGTCTTCATTGACGACATCTTTGTATATTCTAAAAATTAGGGTGATAACATGGACCATTTGAGGGTGGTGTTACAAGTGCTTAAGGAATACCAATTATTTTCCAAGTATAGAAAATGTGAGTTTTGGTTGAGGTCGGTGACATTTCTTGGTCATATCAAATCTAGTGAGGGAGTTTTGGTTGATCCAAGGAAAACCGACGAGGTCAAGAATTTGCCTAGACCATTGACTCCAACCGACATTAGGAGTTTCTTAGTTCTAGAGGGTTATTATCGGACGTTTGTGGATGGTTTTACGTCCATTGAATCTCCGTTGACTACTTTGACCCAAAAGAGTAAGAAATTTTACTTGTTGGAGGCATGTGGGAGAAGCTTTCATATCTTGAAAGATAGGCTTATTTCCGCTCCGGTTTTGACTTTACCAGAGGGTACCAAGAGCTTCTTTGTATATTGTGATGCATCCCGAGTGGGTTTAGGTGTGTGCTTATGCAACACGAGAAAGTAGTAGTCTATGCTTCTAGACAACTTAAGGTGCATTAAAGAGACTATCTAACTCATGATCTTGAATTAGCGGTCGTAGTATTTGCCATAAAGATATGGAGGCATTACTTTTAAGGTATTCATGTTGATGTGTATACCGACCACAAGAGTCTACAATATGTGTCTACTCAAAAGGAGTTGAATATACGACAAAGAAGGTGGTTGGAATTGTTGAAAGATTATGACATGATTGTTCTCTATCACCTTGGCAAGGCCAATGTGGTTGCAGATGCTCTAAGTCGTATGACCATGGGTAGTATGTCTCATGTAGAGGAAGCCAAGAAAGATCTAGTGAAAGATGTTCATAGGTTGGCTAGATTACGTGTTAGGTTGGAAGATTCTCCTAATGGTTGTTTTATGGTCCATCATAATTCTGAGTCATTTTTGGTAGTTGAGGTGAAGTCCAAACAACATCTTGATCAACCATTGATAAAGTTGAAGGAATCGGTTCTTGGCAATCTTAATGAGTCATTCTCCCTAGGGGGGATGGTGTTTTGTATCAATGAAGGTTGTGTGTTCCCAATGTAGATGGTTTGAGGAACCGGATTCTTGAGGAAGCTCATGGGTCCCGTACTCCATTCATCCGGGTTCAACTAAGATGTATCATGACCTTAGTGAAGTGTTTGGTGGGAAGGTTTAAAAAAGGACATAGTGGAATATGTTACAAACAGTCAAAATTGCCAACAAGTGAAAGCCGAACACCAAAAGCCGGGTGGTTTACTTCAAGAAATTGAATTTCCTACTTGGAAGTGGGAAGACATCAATATGGATTTTGTGGTAGGTTTGCCTCGGACACAAAAGCAATTTGACACTATATGGGTAGTTGTGGATAGGTTAACCAAATCCGCTCATTTCATTCTCGTCAAGTCTACCTAATTGGCAAAATATTATGCAAGGATCTTCATAGATGAGATTGTGTGTCGCCACGGTATTCCATTGTCCATCATATCGGATAGGGGTGCACAATTCATATCTAGGTTTTGGAGTTCATTCCAAAAAGGTTTGGGTACCAATGTGAACTTAAGCACCGCTTTTCATCCTCAAACGGATGGTCAAGCGGAGCGTACTATTCAAACCCTTGAGGATATGCTTAGATCTTGCATTATTGATTTCAAGGGAAATTGGTACAAGCATTTTCCTTTGGTGGAGTTCGCTTACAACAATAGCTACCATTGATCTATATCTATGGCTCCTTATGAAGCCTTGTATGGTTCACTTTTAGGTCCCGATTTGATTTAAAAGACTTTGTAGAAGGTTCATATTATAAGGAACCTGTTTCAAACAACCTATAGTCGAAAAAAGTATTATGTCGATCATAAGAGAAGAGATTTAGAGTTTGAAGAAGGTGATAAAGTGTATTTGAAAATTTCACCTACGAAATGGGTGGTCAGATTTGTCAAGAAAGGGAAGTTAAGTCCTCGTTATGTGGGTCCCTATGGAATCTTGCAAAAGATTGGTAAGGTTGCATATGAGTTGAGGTTGCCTAGTGAATTGGCTTCGATTCATCTGGTTTTCCATGTTTCTATGCTTAAGAAGTCTGTAGGTGATCCCGAGTTCATTCTTCCTATTGAGGGTCTTGGTGTAAAGGATAACCTCTCCTATGAGGAGGTTCCGGTTCAAATCCTTGATAGGCAAGTAAAGAAGTTAAGGAACAAGGAGGTGGTTTCCGTAAAGGAGTTATGAAAAAATCACCTAGTTGAGGGTGCGACATGGGATGCCGAGGCTGACATGAAGTCCCTTTACCCTCATCTATTTGATAACTAAGGTTAGTTATTCTTATTTGTAATGAAAATAATGACTAAAAATTGAAGTTTCTTGATTTTTAGGGAAGTTTTGCAAAATGTGCATTTTTGAAGTCATTATAGTGAAGTTACAGTGAAATTGTGCATATTGACTTGAAAATTTCCAATCCTTCTTGTTTTGAGTCATGTTGTGCATTTTAATATGGTGAGTCTCTATGAAATGATATTGAGCATATTTTAAGTTAAGATTTGGCATAATTACCTCATATATGATATGTTGAGCTCATGTAGTTGTTGTGAGAAGGAAGTTCCTCATAATATGATTTGAGCCTTATGTGTGGTAATTGATGTTTTTGAATTGCCTTGTGTAAATGTCATGACTGAAGTTGTAACTCATGTTTTCATGTATTATTGATTGGTTGGGCTGCTACTCTTAAGTGTATTCCTTCCTTTCAAAAGATTTTAGTGTCATTCGGAGACGAATGTTCCTAAGGGGGGAAGGGGGGATAATGTAAAATTTCGAAAATCTAAGACATGTTATAGAGACTAAAGTAGTTTCAAAAGTCTTAGACACTGTTTTAAGTTCTATTTTAATGAATATAAGTCATTTAGGAGGTCTAGAAACCAAAACGTCAAAGAACGTCCATGACGTCCGGAAACTAGTTCAATGAGATGCTAGCTTCCCTTAGCCTATTTGACTAGATTTTAGGAGTCGGAAAATGATGAAAATTGGTGAAGGGTGTGTAACATGTATTAGAGTTAGTGCGTAGTCGAAACATCCGGGAACGACTCCCTAAGGAACAATCAAGGCCTGTTGAGGAGGACCCTTGATTTTGGGGGTCAAAGGACTACCCAAGGCAGTGTGCACAGACGGGTGCCATCGACGGGGCGTGTGTCGATCAACAGAGTGTCTATGGCCACCTTCAATGATAACTTATACAAAATATTGGATGTTTCATTTTGCATAGTATATAACCAAAACGATGGACCAACAGCACGAAGGGTCCTGTGGTTGTCGTCTCACAGACGGACCGTCGATCGGGGTCTCGTCTGTGGAGGGGTTGTTTTGCTGCACTTATTGAATTATTTCATTTAATTAGTTGGATTAGTTAGGAGGTTAATTAGATTTTATGGGAGGTCTAATTAAGTTAGTTAACCACCTATATAAAGCCCCTAAGCTAATTAGACTAACCTAAGCTCTCATAATTTCCAAACCCAAAACTCTCTTTCTTCTCTCTTCTTTCTCTATCCCAAAGAAACCCCATTGAAGACCAAGATAGAGGTTGGTTCAAGGGCTGCAAAGGGTTGAATTTCTCCATCAATCTTCATCAATTAGTAAGGTATGGGATTCCTTTCACCTTTCAGACCTCTTTCGTTAAAGGATTCCATCAAATTGATTTCAAAAGTTGGGTTTTCAAGTGGGTTTTCATCCAATACAAAATTGATGTTGTGAATTCATTTTTTTATGATTTCTGTTGGATATTGTGAATAAATTAACATGTATTTTAACTCAATTATGTTATATCTTGATGAATTTGTCTTGTTTTTAGAATATGGCCTATTCTCTTTAACCCTAGTTTGTGATCTTGATATGAATTGTGTAATTTTAGTTCAATTGAATTCGTTATTGGTTTAATTACCACTAGATGATGATATTGTATCAATTATGAATAGATTAAGATTATTTGAGTCCTTTATTGCTAATTCTTGAGTAATTGATCTAGATTATGAAGTATATTATGGATTTGACCTAAGTCGATTGTCTTAAGCTATGAACTAGTAAGGAATTATGATGTAGTGATTCAATTGGATTTATTATCATGTTGGTTATGGATATGTGCTGATATTATACCCTTTTTGCGTTAAGTTACGGATTTATGGTAAGACCTTGATGATGGATTATCAAGAAGACTTGGTAAGTCTTATGATCTCAACTCTTTACTTCAATTATGGTTACTTGTGGTTAGGTGATGATGGTGTATTGAAGTATGCCTTGTATTAGGATTTATTGGGTTGTTATCATGTTGCATTGAAATGTATTTACTATGGTTTGTGAGGTGTTGGCAAAGATGTAAATGTTATAAGGATGGTGATGATTTACCAATGTGTCTTAATATGATATGACTATGTAAATGTGATAACCTAACATGTATGAATTGTAATGAAAGGATTATACTCATGCAATTCTTATTGAGCTATGATGATGATGATTATACAAAAGATAGACCTTGTGACCTACATTAATTTGTGATGATTAATAAAGGTATTAAAGACATTTCAAAAAGTAACTTAACTTAGCACGAAATGAACTTGACAATGGGAGGTGTTGACTTTCCATAGAGGAAGATTTATCCTATAGTTCCACATGAGGTGTTGACTCCCCTATGAGGGATACTCATCTTATGGGTTCCCATGAGAGGAGGCTCCAATTTCCAAGTGGCATGCAGAGAGGTTGTACCTATCTCTTAGTTCTTGAACTATGTTGCTCTATAGGAAGACTAGATAGTGGATCCACCTAGAAAGCTACATTTATGTTTGGTCTTAATTTGGCCGGTAGACCACCTTCCATCGGTGTAATGTTTTACAACTCCGGATTCCACACTTAGCTCTTGTGGTCTATGTCAGTTAAGACAAGTGTTCACAAAATTAAAATGAAGCAATGAAGTAAAAACCAGCTAAGGTGACTTAAGAGGTTTAACTTAGCCTAGGTAGGGGTATGGGACTCTACCTATGCCTTGCACTATTTTTCCTTGAAGGAAGCATTACAAGGTTATTCTTGTGTATGTATATGCTAATGAATATAAACGATATGTATATGATGATCTTTCAAGTTAATAACACTATTTGATGATAATTACTCTTATGAACATGTATCTAGTCTATAATGCTAAAGTATGATATTATCTACTCTTATGTTATGTTATGTGAGATTCGACATTGGTTATGGTTCTTGATTGGTTTACTTGATTAAGTAAGGTTATGTGGATTTGCTTAGTTATTTCACAAGTGGACTTAAAGAGGGTCATGAGTAATGGTCTTACTTTGGTAATGATGAAATGTACTGTTATTAGTGCTTGTTGAAGTTATAACTTGATGATAGAGTAGTTTTGATTATACATGTAATTATGTTGATATGTTCATTGACTTGAATATGCATTGTATTGTTTGTCTTGTGATGTACATGTCTATGACTTAATTAATATGTCTTATTGATTGGTATAGTCTTGTTAAATGTGTATAAAGGTTTTCAAATTAAATTGTGTAGTTAAATGAAATGTCCCTTTTTAGCATGATTTCATGATATGTGTGCATATGGTCTCATACTTAGTACAAGTTGTGTACTAACCCATTTCTTCCGTTTCCACATCATTTTAGGTTCAGGTCGTTGAAGGGCTTTTGGAGACGACTTTGAAGAAGGCTTGGAATTCTTGTTTATCCAAGTTGGGTAGGTCCTTACTTTCCTAGGTCAAAGCCACTATCAAGCCTATGATGTCGCTTTAGTTTTTAAGACTCTTATGTTTCTTTCCTTTTCATTTGGATATTAAACATTGTATGACCTATATATTGTCTTATTGTATTGATGTATGGGCTAGGCCCAAGTTGTTATACTCTTATAAGATGGTTTTGATATAAGACGACTATTTGAGGGTATGTTATATTCTGTATATCAATGTGCAATAAAAGTAGAAGACTAAGTAATCTTCATATTCAAAGGGTCTGTGTATACTCGATATAACTATATTATGTGTATGTAGAGGTCTATATAAACCTCCATGTAGTAGTAATAAAAAGTTTTAAACCAATGAATGTAATGATGTAAGATAAGAGGATAATCTTAGTTCTAAAAGATGACGACAATGCCGGTTACGTCTAAGAGGTATTCCCTGATGTGACACATACCTTGTCAATCCTTAGGGTTTTTTTGAAGAAAAGACTTGTTCTTGAGCCTTACTTGAAGCTTTGACTTTGTTCTTCAATGGAGTCCTTAGTCAGAGACAGAATTTAGAGTGAAGTGAAAGCCTTTGGGGTTTTTTGGATTATGAGGTTGATAGACTTATTTATACGTTAAAATCCTTTAATATACCTGAAAAAACTAATTAAAACTGCCCCTTCATTTAAATGTCCAAGGGTGGAATTTACCAAACCACTCTTGGCTTGGCCGTGTCTTGCTCCAGTGTGCAGACCCAATCGACGCCCATGATTGACGATCCCTCAATCCATGAACGGACCGTTCTTGCACTCCCTCATTTTATTTAGAGAGTTCTGAAATTTCACACCTAGGTTCTAGACCCTAGATAAGACCAGCGTTGTTAACCTCTAAAAGATCACAGACAAGCCTCTTCTTAGCTTTCATCACAATCATACAATTAAATTTAGCGGAAAATTTAAAACTTTTTAACTTATTTAAGTGTACTTAGACTTGATATATTTTCTATATAAGAGTGATATACTAATAGCTCAAACTAAACAACCATCTATTTATAGATTGAACAATTGAAAACAAGAATTCATAATAATAATAATAATAGTTGCCAAACCGGCCTTAATATAAAATCTCGAACTCAAGAGGACTTACCAACGTCTAGAGGTACTAATCCAAACAGCTTCAAGCGAATCTTCAATCTTCTCAAAGGTTCTAAGCCTATTAAAATAGTAATAGTATATGGGCTAGTACACACTTGTACTACGTATGGGTATATGCACATAAATACATAAGGACTATGCATGATCAAGGAAAGTTCTTCCTATAGCAACATGTCATTTTTGAAAAGTGAAGTCACTTAACTTTTTTAATTCGTTATTTAAGAATCATGCTATGAATATGAAATACTTTCATGCATTTAAAAGCACACAACTCATTTTCTGTATGAACATATGACCTTGGAATCATGAACATAGTTTTTGAACAACTTGAAAAAAAAATTTATATTTTTGCTCAACTTGAGCAAAAATTTATATTTTTGCTCCCCCTTAAGCCGAGAGCTCCTTTTCCCACACTTAGATAATTTTTCAGTCTTTTCTTCTTTTTGTTTTGTAGTTCAATGATCTCCTTTGATCCTATGTTTTACTTACGAGTGCAATGATTCATTGTAGTCCCATTCCTACAATGAACCAACTAAGTAATCCAAAAGACTAAGGAAATGATTTGTCAACCCTACTAACATGTTATTCTTTCCATTCTTGTTAAATTGGCATGAGTCTTTATAAGTCCATCTTTATTATCTATGCCCATTATTTGTTTTTTTGCATAATATAAAGATTATTGGCTATGCCCATTATTTGATCATTGCATAATATAAAGATTATTGGCTTTGCCCATTATTTGATCATTTGCATAGTATAAAGATTATTGGCTATGCTCATTATTTGATCATTTGCATGATATAAAGATTATGGGGCATTGATTAGCTATTATGTTTTGCTCCCTTATTGGCATAAGTCAATAACTATTAAAACTTCATTTTTATCAAACATTGGTGATTTGATTTACTTATGTTTTTGCTTACTTAGTTCACTTTGAACTTACATATCTTTTTATTTGATCTCATGTTCACTTTGAACATACTTTTTTTTTCCTTCTTTCTTTCTTACTTTCTTTAAGAAATCTTTAGAATTAAACTTACATAGATCATGTGAGCTAACATGAAATCAAGTGTCTTCCCCACATTGAAAAGAGGTGGTTCACTGGCTAAAGTGAAACCGAATCTAGCATTTAACCGACATAGATCATGTGAGCTAACATGAAATCTAGTGTCTTCTCCACACTGAAAATTGGTGGTTCACCGGCCAAAGTGAAACCGAATACTTCCTAGCTTTCTTTGGTGGATCCACTAGCTAGTAACCTATGTTGGCAACATACTTCAAAAACTAGGCGATTTTGGAGACCCTTATCTACCTTGGTGGTAGTCTCATCTCATGAGGCTTACATGTGATTGCACAAGCGCATTTCTAGTCTATCGGTGCTTTGCTCAATTTATCATACTTTACAACTTTTAGAGTTGACTCACACATTATGGAAGCTTGCTTCTAGTATGAGGTATACTTAGCTCAATGGATGACTTGTCATCCCTTTCTTTACTTGATGAATGTGAACTTGAATCTTACATTATGATAATGGTGTGAGTGAGACTTGTCTCACGATTTCTAACACCCTCTTATGTGAGTATCTTTAACATAATTGTTTAGGTGCAAGTAAGACTTATCTCACTTCCTTTAACACCCCATGCTAGGTCAATTTCATGACTCATAAGCTTTTATTTGATTTCATTACTCACCTTATCTTGTTCAACATTATTTGGTAGTCTTGTACCATTATTTATGAAAGTTGTAAGGACTTATTCAATGTGCTACTATGTTCACAAGTTCATTTATATAGGGTATGTCGGGGATTTTCCCCATCATTGGAATATCCTGGGTTATTAGCATTAAGTTACTACTTTTCAAGTCATTCTTTAACATGTATTTGGCCTTACAAGAACATCATAATTTACATTGGCCATATAAGATTGGTATGGCTTTGTCAATGGCCAATTATATTACATATTTTGGAAATAATATTGTAAGCCAATTTATTGGCATAAACCAAACTTTCACTAAACACTGGTCATGAAAATATCTTTAGCCAAGTCAATTAACTTCATGTATATACTATAGTAATCTCATAATTTTAACCAAACCAACTTTTAACAATTTCATCTTCTCAAAAACAATTGGGCATTACAACATTCATATCTCATGTAAATGATATTCTAATCATACGGATCTAACCTATAGGTCTCATTCGACATTATTAAATCATAGAAACCTACACATAATGATCAGTTTGCACCACATACCAACAACATGCTCGAGATTTGCATTATACATACTACTATAACCGGAAATAGGGAGAACTAGGGAAATGAACATTCAATTCATTGGGAATAACCCTAGTTTCGATTTTCTTGAATTCAAAAACGTTTGGAAAGCCTCTCGGGGAAAGGAATCCAAGAGAGAAAACCCATACCTTACTGTAGAATTGACTCTACGAAGATCACCCCGTACTTTGCACGAAAAATCTTGAAGAACTGCCCTGAAATCGCCTAAGGAGAATTGTTCACTGTTTTTCTTACATTTGTTACTGTTTTTGAGTCGTGAGGTTTCTTACCTAGTTAAACGTGAGTCTAAGTCTTAGGAACTGAATATTGACTAATTCAACTTAGGCTAATTAACTTAATTAAATAATCAATTATCTAATTACCAAAATGCCCCTCCTAAATTGACTAAAAATAGGAGAGCATTTGACTAAGCCAAATTTGAAAATTAACTAATGTGTCTCGACTTGACCATGAATTTTTAATTAATTAATTATGTTGCTAATTTAATTGATTGAGTGACCTAGGGTAATTACTAAAGTATCCTTAAGTCACTAGGACCATAACCAACCTCTTTGGACAATCCTAGGTTAGGTACTAGGATGTTTGTCTAGTTAGTTACCCGGCTAGTGTCACCCGGTTAGATTTTTGGATTTTGGGTACACTAGTTAGTTTATTTTAGTTAATCAAAGGTTAGTTAGTTAGTTAGGTAAATTAGTTAGATCGTAGACTTTGTAAGGAATCTAGTCCCCACATGACTTTAACCATGCGCTCGCCTGCCCCCTAACCAGCCCTAACCGAATTTGGTTGGGGCTTGGTCGCTTGGTCTTGTGCGCACGTGTTGCTGCGCATTTCTTGTCCAAGGACCCTCACTATTTCCTTGGGCATTTCTTAATCTACATGATCATTTTAAATGATCATGTGCTATGGTACCTAGGCTTGACACTTGGACGCCTCGTACTTAGTATGTGGGATCTAAGAAATGGAAATTTTATTAGCGTTGGGTCTTCATTGCAGGTACAATTCCTAAACAAGCTTGGATAGGAGAATTGAAAATCAAAGTATATCTTAATACATAGATATTTTCTAACACCCTTAAGCCAATATTCTCTAACATGCCCAATATTACTCATCATTGGGCATTGGGATGCCTACGTACCCCAATACATATTCTTAAAACCTAATAGACTCTTTACTAGACAAGTATATTTTCTAGAATGTTACATCAAATGGAGCCAATGCTCCATAATTCTAAGGATGGACTCAGGACCTCCATTGACGGGGTGTGAGTACATTGATGGGGCGTCAATGCTCTCGTGGTTTGTTTGCTGCTTTTTGACAGCTTTTGGGCAATTGTTTTGGTCCTCCTCTAGGACCCTAATGGTGGTCCTTGGGGAGTTGTACCCATACGTTTTGACCTTAAACACGCACTAATATGTATTTTAAGTATAATTATAAGATTTATCCCTCATACGACTCTTCAAACCCCTTTCAAGACCTAAAGGCACAGTAGATCATTTTCACTAGTCTTCAGACGTCATGGTCGTTTCTTGACACTTAGACCCTAATACCTGCTAACAAATATAAGTACATTAGGTTAGGTGTAAAAACACCATGTTAACATTTTTAAGTTATCAAAGCTCTAGCTTAAGTGATTGGATTTTAAAGGTGTGACAATATCCCCCCCGGGGAACATTCATCCTCGAATGACACTTTCAAACATCTTTTGAAATTTACGACTCAAGACTAGAAGCCCAACCAACACATGGTATATAATGATAATTCAATAACAAAGGAGGAAACATTAACTCCATTCTCAAACACAACAATGCATAACTGTGAGGCAGAAATTTTATAAACTATCAATTATGCACGCATTTCATCATTTCACATTATGTAAGGAGGAATATCCTTCTCCTTCTCATATAGCTCAACATATTCAACAAGGAGCCAATACATCCTTTTAACACTTCATACTTGAGAAATTTCAAAGCAAGGAATATCATATGGAATCAAATGTATCAAACGTATAATCAAGACCATCAAGTATGAAGAACATATAATTGCATGAACATTCAAAACACTTTATGCAACATGAATTCTTCACAAAATTATGCATTTATAATGGAAAATCGTAGAAGATAACATACACTCATGACCCATTATAACCAAAACTAGGAGGGATCACTAACCTCAACCTTGAATAGAAGAGGAAGGAAAAATATGTGGATATCAGGACATCATATCGACCTCGGCCTCCCAAGTAGCATTTTCCATAAGATGATTCTTCCATAGAACCTTTACGGAAGCTACTTCCATATTCCTTAAATTTTTCACTTGTCGGTCTAAAATATCAACCGTGACCTCTTCATAGGAAAGGTTAGAATCAACTTATAAATAGACATTGGATCGCAAATGCACTTTTTGAGCATTGATACATGGAACACTGGATGCATCGGAGCCAACTCAATAGGTAATTTCAACTCATAGGCAACACTCCAATGCATTTCAAAATCTTATATGGCCCCACATGCTAAGGACTAAGTTTCCCCTTTTTCCTGAACCTCATCACCCCTTTCATGGGTGATATCTTCAAATAAACCAAATCACCTACCATAAACTCAAGGTTCCTCTTTTTATTGTTGACATAATATTTTTGCCGACTTTGGGCCATCTTTAATCTATCTCTTATGAGTCGTACCTTCTTTACAGCCTCATAAATTCATTCGGGGACCTATTAGAGCACACTCACCTACCTCAAACCACCCATTCGAAAATCTACATCTCCTCTTATAAAGGACCTCAAAGGGTGCCATGGCAATACATGAGTGATAGCTATTTAAGCAAATTCAATCAATGGTAGATGGTGATCCCAATTACCCTTGAAGTCAATGACACATGCCCTCAACAATCTTCTAAGATTTGGAGGGTTCTTTCTGCCAAAACATCCTTATGTGGATGAAATATGGTACTAAGTTTCACCTTTGTACCGAGCGCACTTTGAAATGCTCTCCAAAAGTGAGAAGTAAATTGAGTACCCCTATTCGAAATGATAGACAGGGATATCCATGCGTTCTCTCAATCTCTTTAAGATATAATTTAGCATATTTTTCTGCCGAATAAGTAGCTTTGATGGGAATGAAATGGGCTGATTTGGTCAATCTTCCAACAATAAGCCAAATTGAATCATTTTTCCTTCGTGTACGAGGAAAACCCACAACGAAATCCATATGGATATATCCCCATCTCCAAGTGGGGATAACTATATCTTGAGTTAATCCTCTCGGTCCCTGATGTTTGGCCTTGACTTGTTGACAATTCGGACATTTGACTACAAACTCCTGTATATCCCTCTTCAAACCTTTCCACCAATAGACCTCTTGTAGATCAGGATACATTTTGGTGGCACCCGGATGAGGGAAATATCGGGAACCACGAGCCTCTTCCAAAATTTCACTTCTTAAGTCAACCATATCTGGTACGCACAACTTACCTTGATACATAAGTACCCCATCCCTCCCTTGGGAGAAGGACTCATTAGATTTACTAAGAACTGATTCCTTCAACTCCATCAATAGAGGATCAAGATGTTTCCTAGATTTCACCTCAACCACTAAACATTATTCACAGTTATGATGAACCGTGAAACCCTCTTTTGGAGAATATTCAAGTTGAACACCCAACTGCACCAATTTATGCACATATTATACAAACTCTTTCTTATTATCGGCAACATGGGCTACAATACCCATAGACATCCGACTCAAAGCATACGCAACCACATTGGCTTTCTAGGGGTGGTAAAGGACACTCATATCATAATTTTTCAAAAACTCTAATCATCTTCTTTGTCGAATAGTTAACTCTTTTTGAGTGAACACATATTGGAGACTCTTATGATTTGTGACCACATCTAAATGCACTCCATATAGATAGTGTCTCCATATTTTCAAAGAGAACATTACGGGCCGCTAGTTCAAGATCATAGATTGGATAGTTTTTTCTGGTTTACCTTGAGTTGCTTAGAGGCATATTTTATAACCTTATCATGTTGCATGAGGACACAACCCAAGACTACTCGAGAAGCGTCACAATACACAACAAAACCTTCGGTACCCTCCGGTAAAGTCAATACCGGCAGAGGTAAGCTTATCTTTCAACTTTTAGAAGTCTTTGTCACATGCTTCCATCCATTCAAACATAACTTTCTTTTTTGTTAGGGTACTCAATGGAGAAGCGATAGATACAAATCCGTCAACAAACCTTATGTAATACCTGGCCAAACCAACGAAACTTCAAATATCAATGAGAGTTAGAGGTCTAGGCCAATTCTTAACCACATGCGTCTTTTTCGGATCAACATCAATACCCACACTAGATACAATGTGACCAAAAAAATAAACTGATCTAAGCCAAAATTTGCACTTACTATATTAAGAAAAGAGTTTGTGCTCCTAGAGGAATTACAATACTATCCTCAAATGAATCATATGTTCATTCTCACTCTTGGAATATACCAACATATCATCAATAAAGACAATTACAAATAAATCAATAACTCTGGAACACCCTACTCATAAGGTCCATGAAATCCTCCAGAGACCAAAAGACATGACTATGAACTCACAATGACCATATCATGTTCAGAATTTAGGAATGTTAACTCCACTAAATCTAAGTTGGTGATACCCTGACCTCAAATCAATCTTCGAAAAGTAACTCTCCCCTTAGAGTTAGTCAAACAAAACATTAATGCTAGGGAGAGGATACTTATTCTTCATAGTGACCTTTTTTAGTTATCGGTAGTCAAAAAAAATTCTAAGAAACTCTTTTTTTTCACAAATAATAGCGGAGCACCCCATAGATATATGTTTGGTTGTATAAACCCTTGTCTAGAAAATCCTTGAGTTGGGCTTTCAATTCTTTCAACTTGGTTGGAGTCATCCAGTAAGGAGGAATTGATATGAATTGATTATTTGACATCAAATTTATGTAAAAATCTATTTCCCGTTTGGGAGAAATTCTGAGCAAGTCATCAGGGAAGACTTCCAGAAAATCCTTCATGATGGGACCGACTCTAAAGGAGGAGCCTCGAACCCAAGGTCTTTGACCCTCACAATATTATAGATACATCCCTTAGAAATCATTACAAGATTTAGACGTGAAATAATTTGACCTCTAGGGATTGAGTTTCCCCTTTTCCATTCTAAAACAGGTTTATTAGGAAATTGAAATTTCACTACCCTTGTTCTACAATCAATTGAAACAAGCAAGTGACCAGTTCATCACCGACATGACATCAAAATCAAAAATATAAAGTTCTAAGAAATCAACAATTTGACTCTATTGAACAATAATATGGGACAACTCCTATAGAATCTTTTAGCAACAATGGAGTCACCCATTGGGGTAGAAACCAAAAATAGTTCAACTAAGACATCAAGGAGCACATCAAACTTCATAGTCACTAAAGGAGATCAGGAAAATAAAGTGACACTGAGATCTAGCAATGCATAAATATTCAGTGAAAATACTTGCAACATATTGGTAACAACAAGGAGAATCTTCTTGATCACCCCTAGATTTGAGAGCATAGAAGTGGTTCTTCTTAAGAGCATCGGAACTAAGACCACTTTTTTGTGGTTGATTAGTTTCCCTTCCTTGAGTCTTGTACATGGGACGATCTTTCACCATGTGTCCATTCGTTCCACAACCAAAACAATTACCCAAATCCATTAGAAATTTACCCAAGTGCCTCTTTCCACATTTTGCACAATTAGAGTTCTCACTTGATAAACCACCAACTTTCCCCCTTGAGGCTTAGGCTTAGACACCTTATACTTGTTAGAACTTGAAACATTAGGAGGAACTTGGTTGGAGAATCTCTTCTTAAACCTTGGTTTGTCTAGTATCCCAAACTTTCCCTTAGACTTGCCCCAATCATAGGGCCTTTCCCCTTTGCATCCGTATTTTTTTTCTTAAGTCTAGTCTCCTCAACTTGTTGAGCATTCACCATCAAACGAGAAAGTTCCATGTTTTCATGAAGTATTGTCGCACAAAATTCTTCCACAAGATAATCGGATACACCAGTAACAAAATGGTTCATTTCATCTCTAGGATTAGACACCAAAGACGAAGCATACTTGGACAACTTTATGAATTTCAAAGAGTATTATTGAACACTCATACTCCCTTGATGAAGTTTGATGAATTCTTTCACTCTTTCCTCTCTTTTCCCCTTGGAACGAATCTATCAAGAAATGCCATCCTAAAGACATCCCAACTTATGGGACCCGCTCGCAAAATCCTATTGTCCTTCCATTGAGTGTACCAAGTTAGAGCCGCATCCTTGAGTTGATAAGCGGCTAGCTCGGCCTTATCATTCAAACTCACCCACATAGCATACAATATCTTCTGAAACTCATCTAGCATGTCTTGAGGATCTTCATTTGACATAGACCCAAAGAACATTGGAGGGTTCATCCTTAGGAAATCCCTCAAACGTAAAGCCATAGTATTAGCATTCTGATTCACACGGGGTGCAAATTCATGATTTTCTTGGGAAGTCATATCTTGAGCTTGAGTAGTTATGGCTTGAGCTTGAGTAGCAATGCTTTAGTCAAGTTTAGGAAATTTGCCCTTATTTCTCCATACGACATAGCTAGAGGATTGACTGGAACTTGTCCACCTAGAGGAACTTTCTCTTGATCAGGAGCTTGTTTGTCGTGGGGAGGAACTCCCACATTTGCAATCTTATCTTCAACCCTTCTTGTGGCTACCCTTCTAGTAGTCATAGCCTATATCCACAAGAAAAGGATTAGAAGAAAAGGACAAATAGAGTTAAGACTCTTGAGGCACGACTTAAGAATACCAAAATAAGTGAGAATTTCCTAAACATCACATAGCCTCTCATTCCTAAGTGTGACACACCTCACAATTATGAATAAGACTCTACATAGACTTGTTTTTGTTAGATATCATTCCTAATATTATTTAACCTCATACTCTGATACCAAGTTTGTCACGACTGGAAAGCACCCCTTAGTTGTAATTGGCATCTTCGTCCTCGAAGATTCCTTAGACAAGCCCTTAACATTCATCATTGCATCATAGATAGAATAAAAACGTAGAATTTAAAGATTTTCATTTGAAGTTCAACTTCACTTCATATATATCGAAAATAGTATCTAACTTGTCTCACATAGCCATCTAAACATAAGAGTATGAAAATTGGGACTTAGCTCTTACATCAACAACAAGTCGTATAATATGAATTACAATATAGTGTTTAAATATAGAAAGTGGAAGTTGAATTAGAATCAAGTATCTCCATACTCGGACTTGAGGACTCACCAACTTGGTAATAGCAATCCAAGTTTCTTCAAGAAAGGAGTGGAATAACCTCAATGGCCTGAACCTACACTTTGTGTAGAAAATAGGACAAAAATGGGTTATTACAAACCACATATACTAAGTATGGAAACATATGCAAGTAAAACATTTGAAAACATGCACAAAGGGACATTTATTTATAAATATTCTAATTTCACTTAAAAAGCCTTTATGCAACTTCCAAGAGCATATACAAGTCCATATCACAACAACAATAAGACATATTCATATTCATGTTCAAGACTAACATCATAACAAAGTTATAGTCAACATTTCATATTTAGAGTCTATTTCATCAAATACATCACAAGACCTCACTCATAACCCCAATACAAGTCCACTAGTGCAATGTGTATGAGAAGCTCCATAACACCACATAAACCAAGTAAATTAACAGTTAGACCATAATCATTGTCTTTTACCTCATACATTATCATAACCAGTGTCATCAACATCATGCATAACAATTTAGACCAACATCATGTATATCAAGTGAAACCAACGACATGCATATCATATCATATGAGACCAACATTATGAATTTCATATATACATAAAGAACCCACCCTAGAATTCCCCTAGAGGTCCACTTGTACAATGTATAGGTAAAGTCCTATACTCATACCTACACTAAGTAACACCTCTTAAGTAGTCCTAGTTAGTGTTCATCTTCTTACTTTCATTCATTTATTTTAACTTTCAGGAAACTTCGCTATAACCGACATAGATCATATGAGTTAACATGTTACATCGAAAAGAATGCATCCTACTTGCCAAGGTAAGACATCAACATCATGATAGCATATAGGTGAATCCACTAGCTACATCCTATGTGGGCTTCATAGTTAAGGTATATGTCGATTGTTACTAGAAACCCTATTTACGCTTAATAGCATTGTAGTTTGCATCTCACGAGAACATGAGGGAAAGCTTTCTCGTGAAAACCCCTCTCATACATATCCTCTCGGTGTTAACATAAATCTCCTTTTGATGTCTCTTTAAGTCTTTCATAAACATCAATTCATAACATATGTCTTAGGGTCTTAACACCTCATATAAAATGTTCATATCTCATAGGTTATAGGATGAAAAAGTCCTTTCATCAGAACCCAACACCGTGTGAGAACATTACATCATAGCATAGTCATAAGATATATGTGGGAATTACCTTCAATCCATCACATTATCACACCTATAATAATATCACAACCATATTATTCATAGCATGATAATACATCCATAACTTCATCATTCATATCTCAATTAATCAACATTACCAAAGATAAGCCAACAATACTACCATAACATGTTCATGACCTCGAAGGTCTTTCCAATGGCTTCCAAGAAACCCTTTCTAGAATTCATCCTAAACAAATGATATTTACCCATAAAACCAACTATAATCATCATACAATAGTCAATTATACATGATCATACTCAATTACATCACCTCTAATCATGAATTAACATAATTCAAGAGTTAGGGTTAGGAGAAGTGGGACATCCATGGGTCTTTAAGGAATTAGGTCAAAAACCTAAAGTAATACATCATTAATTCATAATAAAACATTTTTATAAAATCTAGGACAATAAAGTCAATTTTAAAGGTCATTCATGAATTGGAGTGAAATCTAGAAATTTGGAAGAACATTGAAATTCTATTTGAAGGAATCTCTTGGGGAAAGGAGTCCCAAGAGTGGTTCACATAACTTATCAATCCTTAAGTATTTATAATAAAATCCTTGTTATTTATACCTACTTGAATCTTTGACTTTGTTCTTCAATGGAGTCGTTAGTTAGAGATAGAATTTAGAGAAAAGTGAGAGCCTTTGAGGTTTTTGGGACTATGAGGTAGAAAGATTTGTTTTATGTGTTAAAATTCTTTAATATACCTAAATAAATAATTAAAACTGTCTTTTTATTTAAATGGCCAAGGGTTGAATTTACCAAAACGACCCTTGGCTAGGTCGTTTCTTGCACCAGTGTGCAGACACAGTTGACGCCCATGATTGATGGTCCGTCAATCCATGAACGGATTGTCCTGGCACTCCGTCATTTTATTCAGAGAGTGCTCAGATAAATCCAACGCTCCATAATTCTAAGTATGGATTTACGACCTCCATTGACGGGGCGTTAATGCTCTTGTGGTTTGCTTGCTGCTCTTTGACAACTTTTGGGTCAATTATTTGGGTCCTCCTCAAGGACCCTTAGGGTGGTCCTTGGTAAATTGTACCAGGACAGTTTGACCCTAAACACACACTAATATGTATTCTAAGCATTTTTACAAGATTTAGCCCTCATACAACTCTTCAAACCCCTTGCAAGACCTAAAGACACACTAGATCATTTTGAGAAGTCTTCGAACGTCATGGTCATTTCTCAACACTTAGACTCTAATACCTACTAACCAAGATAAGTACATTAGAGTAGATCTAGAAACATAATTTTAACCCTTTTAAAGTTATCAACCTTCATTCAAAGCTCTAACTTAAGTCATTGGTTTTGTGAGGTGTAACAACTTCTACAGACCACAACTTTCAGTACAAGATGATTTAGGTCGCCTTTAAGATATCAAATAAGAATTATTGGATACTCTTTCCAACATTATAGAGTTTTCTAAATTTTAACCTTGTATGAGGGATAAATGACCATTTGAAGGCAGCTTGTCCAATTAAGGAAAGTCACTCGAATTAGTGACGGGTATTTTGGTCTTTTCCTTACCCCCTCAACTTAAAATGAATATAGTAATTGGGGTCAAATAAGATTTAGGTCAGTTTTGATATCTCCAAATATGCTAGGGTTTTAGAACATATTCAAGCAGAGAAAAGAGGAAACGGTTCAAGTCGTTCATTGAAATTTCTTGTGGATTGAGGGTTGTATCGCGAGGGTTGATCCCTAAGAGACATTTTAGTTCTCACAATGTTGGGTTTTTTCACCCACACTCTAATCATGCTATTTAAATGCAATTTTGTTATCGCGATCGAAGGATTTTAATTCTAGATGAGTTCTCTGGAAATTTCATTTTAAATATTGATTATTGAGGTTTTGATGAATTCTTGAGATAATGTTAGTGATTCCAGGGTTGTTTTGAGTAAATTAAAATGTACTTATGTTGGGTATTCGAATCTAAATGAGTGGAAAAGAAACCATTTAATTATGTGCTAATTAGGGTCAAAAAGCATGAAAGAAAATTCATCGGGGAGTCTTTGGAAAAGGCTGGCGCGCCACCCAACCAATGCGCCTGAAAACACTAACAAAAACTGTTACAAAATGATGGATGGAAAAGCGATGAACGGCGTCGCTCCAAAAAGTGACGCCATTTGCCACACTGTCACTCGCTTTTTAATAAAAATAAATATTTTTAAAATTATTTTTCAAAAATAGACGAACGGCATCTCTTTGTCCGTCGCTTTTTATTTGCAGAGTTTTGTATGTGTGTGTGTGTGTGTGTATGTATATATATATATATATATATATATATATATA
>NC_028641.1:54363593-54372148 GCF_001406875.1 Solanum pennellii | reverse complement strand
TATATATATATATATATATTTGGGTAATTATTTTTTGAAAGGAGCGATGGACAACATCGCTAAGTCCGTCACATTTTGGTCAACATGACTGGTCAAACATTTAAGAAAGGCGACGGACAACGTCTCTTAGTCGGTCGCTTTTTTGGTCAACTATTTAAAAAAAAGTGACGGACAAAGATACGTTATAAAGCACTCTTCTAAAAATATTTTTGACTCAAATCGGGATTTCTTATTTTCTTCTCTCTCTTCTCTCTTCTTCTTCTTCGTCTCTCTTCACTCTTATTCTCTCCCTTCTCTCTATGGATCTCTCTTTGTTAAGGTTGGTGTTTAATTTTAGTTTTTTTTTTCAGTTCTAGTGATTATAGTTGATTGTTAGTTAGTATATATTTATTTTGGTTTGTTAGGTTGTGTCATTGTTAATTTGATTCGATTATTGTTAGTTAGGTAGAGAATTAGACATTTTTTATTTTAGGGTTTTCATTTAATTTGTGCATTTTTTAAAATGGGTATTGTAATTAGTGAATGAATTAGGGGTTTTTAATTTTAAGACTAGTTTGAACTTGAGAATATGTAATTTGATTGTGAATTGAGTTTTTTTATTTGATTGATATATTATTAGTTAGTAAAGAGTTACTTTGAAGTTAGAAATTTGTAATTGAAGTGTATATGATGAATGTTTGAATGTTCATGACTATTTAGTGATGAATATTTGAATGCCATGAACATATATTAATCGATGAGGTTTTTTTTTTTGAATTAGAACTTGAATATATAACTAATTGATAATTTTATATATAGCTAGATATGAACTTTAATTTAAAACTTGAACTTGAATATAATTATTTAGTTCTTTCATTAGAAGCTTATAAATAGCTAACTTTAGAAATCGGATACGAATTGTTGAATTTAGTTAGAACTTGAATATTTGTAGGATTTAGAACTTTAATTAGGTTGTGAACTTTAGAAATCTTAAATTATTGTTGGATTTTAGATCTTTGGGTTGTGAACTTTAAGAAATCTTGAATTATTGTTGTATTTTAGAACTTAAAGTTGTGAACTTTAGAGAAATTGAATTATAGTAGGATTTTAGAACTATATAAGGTCGTGAACGCTAGAAATCTTGAATTATTGTAGGGTTTTAGAACTTTAAGTTGCTAACAATAGAAAACTTGAATTATTGTAGGATTTTAGAACTTTAGGTTGTGAAACATTCAAAATCTTGAATTATTATAGAATATTAGAACTTTAAATTATGAATTTTAGAGAACTTGAATTTTTGTTGGATTTTAGATCTTAAAGTTGTGAACTTGAGGAACTTGAATTATCGTAGGATTTTAGAACTTTGCATTGTGAACTTTAGAAATCATGAGTTATTTTAGAATTTTAAAATTTAAAGTTGTGAAATTTAAATAAATTGATTTTTTTAGGATTTTACAATTAATAAGGTTGTGACGTTAGAAATCATGAATTATTGTACGATTTTAGAACTTTAAGTTGTGAATTTAGAGAACTTCAATTTTTTTTGGATTTTAGAACTTTAAGTTGTGAACTTTGGAGAAGTTGAATTATTGTCTGAACTTTAGGTTATGAAACGTTAGAAATATTGAATTATTATAGAATTTTAGAACTCTAAGTTGTGAATTTTTGAGAACTTGAATTTTTGTATGATTTTAGAACTTTAAGTTGTGAACTTTAGAGAACTTGAATTATTGTACGAACTTTTAACTTTAGGTTGTGAACTTTAGAAATCTTTACTTCATGTAGGATTTTAGAACATAAAGTTGTGCACTTTAGTGAACTTGAATTTTTGTAGGATCTTAGAACTTTACAAGGTTGTGAGCGTTGGAAATCTTAAATTATTATAGGATTTTATAACTTTAAGTTGTGAACTTTAGAGAATTTGATTTTTTGTAGAAACTGTAGGTTGTGAAACCTTAGAAATCCTTAATTATTGTAGAATTTAATAACTTTAAGTTGTGAATTTTAGAGAACTTGAATTTTTGTAGGATTTTAGAACTTTAAGTTGTGAACTTTAGAGATCTTGAATTCTTCTAGGATTTTAGAACTTTAGGTTGTGAACCTTAAAATCTTGAATTATTTTAGGATTTTAAAACTTATATTTGTGAACTTTTGAGAACTAGAGTTTTTATATGATATTAGAACTTTATAAGATTGTGAGCGTAATAAATCTTGAATTATTGTAGTATTTTAGAAATCAAGTTTTGAACTTTAGAGAACTTGAATTTTGGTAAGATTTTAGAACTTCAGGTTGTAAAACAATAGTAATCTTGAATTATTCTAGAATATTACAACTTTAAGTTGTGAATTTTTGTCACGACCCAAACTAAGTCATGAGTGGGTGCCACTCATGTAAGATTTTAGAACTTTAAGTTTTGAATTTTTTTTCTAATTCAACTTATAAAATACTAACCATAATGCGGAAGCTTCAATTTTATTAGCGAAAGAAACACAAATCCATTATAGTATACTATATATAATTCACAAATCCTGGAAGTCATCACATCAAGGACATCTAATTTCGAATTGCTAAGTCTAAGAGTACTAGAGACACCAAAATAAATTAAATAAAATAATTTGTGTCCATAACTAACTACATCAGGACCTGGCCGAGAGAATCCAGCACAAGCTCGATTGAATAGCTCACCGTTGAACCTTATATGCTGAGGGCGAGTCAAAGACGCTAGTACACGTGTTGCACTCCTAGGCTCAGAGCGTGAGAAACTTGGTATCAGAGCATAGTGTTAAAGATTCCTAGGGTGTCTATGAAGTCATGTATGTAAAGTTCTAGTTATCAGTGTGAAGTATGTCACGTCTATAATTAGGAGGCTGTGAGTTTAGGAACTATCTTCATACTCTTTTCGTGCGACAGAGTTTAACTCTATAAAGTTTCTCTCTAATTTGTTATTGCGCGTACTTTTCAGACCATGCCTCCATGAAGAGTCATATGAGGTTGTCCTGCTAGGAGGAATGTTGAGGATCAAGGGGCACTCAATGTACTGGTGTCACTACCCTGCACTGGTGTCACTACCCGAGAGCACCCCCTAGTCATCACATGGAGTATTCGACCTCTCAAAAGTTTTATACAAGCCCTTAGCACTCATTGATCTCATTGTCATAAAATAGGGCGAAGCTTAAAACATTTTTAAAGAAATCATTAGGCTTCGGAACCAACACTTTTCAAAAGAAGTCTTTATAAACAATGTAATACTAGTCTTGTATGTTCCAACATAGACCCAAACTTTAAGAATCGCAAACTAGGGACACGACCCTACATTTAAAGAAAAGTACAATGTATTATACAATTGTCCGAAAAGAAAGGAAACTAAAATAAGAAGTCTTGTCCTCAGCATATGAGGACATACCCAAATCTTGAGAGAATATCGAAGTCCCAAGCTTCAAATCTAAAGATCACCTCACTTGCCCACACCTACACTTTGTAGAAAATAGAGGAAAATATGGAAATAGTACAATTAAGCACTAAGTATGATGACCATACAAGAAATCATATATGGGGAACTTTAGTTTAAATATGTTTTTCATGCTATTTTGATAAAGTCTCATAAATCAAGTATAAAAGACATCATTCAAGTCAATCATCAACATACAAGATAATACTCCCATAAATAAAAATATATGACCATATTCATTAAGTAACCCATTTAACCATTTAGACCCTCTACATAAGGTTATCTTAAGACCGACCTAAGTAAGACATAAAGTGGACTTCCATACAACCCCTTCATACACACCTAGATGATCCTCAAGACTAATCTAAGTAAGGATAATTCCTTTTCAACACAACACTACAAGCAAACATTCATTACTAGAAATACTAAGGAGACATTCATGCATTAAAGAGAATTCACATAATTATCTTGGAAGACCTAGGGAACCAGCTCTACTACCTTCAAAGCCTACTTGTTCCATGTGTAGATAGCATACCATACTACTACGTACACGTTATAGAACCTATCCAATAGGTGAAGTGTACATCTCATATGATGAGAATAGGCATTACCAACATAGACCACACTAGCTTGATATGGAATCTGGTGTCATAAGACCCCCACACAGTGGAAGGTGTTCTACTTGAAATAGGTAGAAACAGTAAAATCCAAGCCATTCCCCATTCTTAAGGGGCGTCAGCCAATTGACGGGGCGTCATTTGGGTTCGTTGGTCAAGGCTTTCTTGAGGTCCTGTTGGACAATGTTTGGGTCCTCCTAAAGGAGACTTAGGGTGGTCTTTGGGGAGTCGTACCGGGATGTTTTGAACCTAAATACAACCATCTCTATACTAGGGTAACCTCCACTCATTTTGGACTCCAAAAGACACACCAAAACACAAGCAACACAATAGCACACAAAGGACTAGTTTTTGAATGTCTTGGTCGTCCCTTCATATTTGACCTCAAAACAACTCATTCCAGACTTTAGAAGCTATTTCTCATTAATTTAGAAAGTTATTAACCCATGTAACCCATGTAAGGATCTAATTCAACCTATTTCATTTTTGAGGTCTTACAACCAAAAATACAACACCAATTAGAGGTTACTAATGTTGAATTCACGGATGTCATAAGGATGTTGAAACATGTTGTGACAAACCAGGATGGAAAATTGTCACGATCAGAGAGCACGCCCCAGAAACAACACTGTGTACTCGACCTCTCGAAAGTCTTGTACAAGCCCTTAATCATCTTTCATTGCATATTTATGAAAAGTAGTGTGAAATTAAAACTTTTCATCATAATAGTCAAACTCTTATGTGAAATCATAAGGTAGAACTAAGTCTCAACATACGCCATCTTAGACACATATAATAATATCATAGAGTCACGACCCTTACATCAATTTGAAAAGAAACTATAGTCTATTACAAAGTCTTTAAAAAAGGAAACTAAACATAGTCATGTTCTCGAATATATGAGGACATACCAATCTTGAAAGAATGCTATTCCCAAGCTTAAACTTGTGAGAATATCCCTACTTTCCACCTACACTTATAGAAATATAAAACATATGGAATTAACACATTGAATGAGTATGGTGACATGCAATAAAACCATGAAAAAATGGACATTTACTTTAAAACATACTTTTCAAGTTCTTTTGATAAAACCTCATAAACAAGTATATGGACCATCTTCAAATCAATCTTCACTTATAAGAAGCAATCCACAATATATAACTATCATCACTTGGAAACCATATAAACATATAGTCCTCCTACTAGAGCATATCCTAAGACTCACCTAAGTAAGATATGAAATGACCTCCCATACAACCCCTTCACATACACCTATTTAATCCTCAAGACTTCCCAAAGTAAGATTCTTCCCTTTTCATCGTTATACTCCCTACCTAAGGTTACTCTAAGACACACCGAAGTAAGACATGAAGCGACCGTCCATACACCCTCTTCAAGCCTACCTAAGCAATCCTCAAGGCTACCCTAAATAATAACCTTTCTATTCAACATGCATTAACTTAAGTCAACATTTATTCAATAATCTATTTAAGAGATAATCAAGCATTTAGAAGACATCACATAATGGTCTTGGAGGACTCAGCGAACCCACCTAGCATCTTCATAACCTACTCGTGCAATGTATAGATAGTGTCCCATTCCACTACCTACACATTGTAGAACCTATCCGATGACTTTTCTATACATCCCATATGATGAGAATAGACATTAACCGACATATACCACACTAGGTAGGTATGGCCGTGGAATGTGTTCCACTTGCCAAGGGTAGAACTTGTAATCATCCCATGTTGGCACATGGTTAAGGAATATCAAGGGTTCCATTGTACTCTAGTCTCATCTAAAGTAGAGCTACTACCACAAGTATATTCTCTCAGTGCTTTTCCTTTGTTCTCATAGAGTAATTCATTCACGTACTAGTATTTGAGAAGGTTCCATCACTAAGTCCTACCAACTCATAATGCCATTTTTCCAAGGATAGGTCCACTAGGGCTCCCAACCAAGGTCTAGTAGGATAGCTCTTATGGCTTCCTTCGAGATGGTTTCATGTCGTTCTAACCAACCTAACCCTATGTCCATGTTCCATTAAAGAAGGACACTATTACGGTCTTTCACTTTAAGGCTTCTATTAACCTTTTTTCATATTCAAGGTTTCACGTTCACTTAGAGCTCTAGACTTCTAAAGAAGGGGAACCATGCTTAGGTCTACCGGTTCAAGACATGCTCTAGAATACCTCATTTAATCATTCAAGGAAGGGCACCAACTTAGGTCTACCGATCCTAGACTTTCATTCTTTCAATTCATTCAATATCATTCAAGTACCAAGTAGAGACAACTAGTTTACCACACAAGATACTATATTGTTCTCTAAAGGCTCTCACTATTCCTTTACACCATATATCATCTGCTGAAGAGGCAACATATCAAATCATAGCATTATAGATTCATACAACATCATATAGACATCACATGAGGACTTCACTTTATACCTTTTCATATGCATTATTATGATCATATCATACTTAACAATATAATGCCGACAAGGCCATGTTCATAACAATTATATCAAGTAAACACCACTACTATAAGCGGACCATAAAAAACAACAACAATTCAATATGAATTCAAAGCCAAACGAAGTTATTAGGTCAACTCACCACCTTCCCAATGCCATAATCATCATCATATACCCTTTCTAGTACAATTTCACATAATAGAGATATTACCCTAGCAATTTGCATGACTAAGAAAATAATTAAACAAAATTAATTATACTCAATATAGACATAAACATTACAAGGCATCCACGAACAATTATAACATTAATCAATGAATACTCCAATATCCCAATACAATCTACATATGAATTCAATAAATTTAAGTCATGATCAATCCACCCACATTAGAGCAAAAACTAGAAATTCATGTAACACATGGGCTCATAGAGTTTTTTATCTTAAACATTCCATTAACAACAATTACCTCATAAAACATTGATTAAAATCTTTCATGCAAGAACTCATGCTTATAATTCAAAACAGAACTTTATGGTTTTAGGAAGAATCTTTGAAAAGCCTTTGGAATTTGGCTCCTTCAATGGAAGAAAAGTCAAGGATAAACACCATACCTTTATTGAGTAATATCCACGAAATTTATGGAGAAATCAATGAAGAAATTCAATCCTAGCTTCAACCTTGCTCCACTCTTCAATAAAGTCTATAATTTTATTTTGATCTTGGGTTTTGATTTTGAATAATGAATTCTAAACAAGGTTTGAGGCTTAGAAACTATCTTAAAGTACCTAAAACACCTAAAATAACCTCTCATAACTTAATTAGGATGCTAGGTGAATTTTCCAAAGTACCCTTCACATGGCGGAGACCTGCAAAAAAATTGCAAGCCTCAATCGACTGTTCTAGTTGACGGGGTGTTGATCAACCAACAGACCGTCTGGATGGCCCATATGTTTGATCAGATACTTGCAATTTGGGGATTTTGTTCCAACAATCAAGTGTGTAGAAACGCCCCCAAATGACGGAGTATACATTGATCAAAGGGGCGTCGATGGTGCTCGTGATTTGGACTGCCTTTGGCAGTTTTCTTGCCAAGGTTTTGGTCCTCCTCAAGCACCCTTAGGTTGGTTCTTGGGGAGTCGTGCCCGGAAGTTTCGATCCTAAATAGGTTAATTTAGATGTTAGGGTCATCTCCTATAAATTTAGACACCAAACAACACGTAAAACATGCAAAGTCACACTAGCACAGACAACGGCTAGTTTCCAATGTCTTGGACGTTCTTTGACGCTTGACTTTCAAACCTCATCCAGACTCTTCAAACTGACTTCCAATACTATAATTTATCATTTTAAGACCTTACTAACTCATTACAAACAATTTAGGCTCTAGTTTAACCTATTTCATTTTGAGGGTAGTTACCTTCTCCCCCACTTGGACAACATTCGTCCTCGAATGACACTAAAACACTTTCAACACTTTCAAGAGATAAAGACACAATACTAGCAGCTCGTAACCCTACATCAGCACACACAATACACATAGGTAGGAGGAACAACATCTCCACATAATCAAGAGACTCAAAACACAAGAAGAAAGTAGAAACAACATCTACAACTTATCATGCAATAAGACTCTACCTTCTTATTTCATATAGGAGGAACTTTCTTCTCCTCATATCATCATGCTCATATCATTATTTCTAAGAACATTATGACCATTTCTCATGAAACACAATTATGCAACATTTTCAAGGAGTTCAATGTTAAGCATGCTTACTTGTTAACTTAAGCAACTTTTTAGACAATTTATTATAGATGCATGACAACATGATGTCACGACCCAAAACCGAGCCGCGACTGGCACCCACACTTACCCTCCTATGTGAGCGAACCAACCAATCTAAACCTTAACATTTTAACCATAATGAACAAAATACGATGCGGAAGACTTAAACTCATTAATAAAAAGACAATTCAATAACTTCTAAAAATTCAACATCTATTATTCCCCAAAATCTGGAAGTCATCACCA
>NC_028641.1:54318328-54354747 GCF_001406875.1 Solanum pennellii | reverse complement strand
AAGTTCAGAGAGTCGATTTCAGTACCCAAATTTCAGAAGTCTAAGTGTTCTGGAACGAGACACCTGCGACGGTCCGTCGTGCCCACGACGGTTCGTCCTGCCATTCCGTTACGAAGTTCAGAGAGTCAATTTCAGTACCCAAATTTCAGAAGTCTAAGTGTTCTAGAACGAGACACCTGGGACGGTCCGTCGTGACCACGACGGTTCGTCCTGCAGGTCCGTCGCCAAGTTCAGAGAGTCGATTTCAGTACCCAAATTTCAGAAGTCTAAGTCTTTTGGAACGAGACACCCTCGACGGCCCGTCGTGTCCATGACGGTCCGTCGTGGGTTCCGTCGACTCACACAGTTTTTCCAGAAATAAAATCTGCTGCTCAAAACGACTAAACAAGTCGTTACACATGATATAGAAAATCATTTAAGCTCATTTTACCACATAAACATAACCTCATGAAAATATGCACAATGCAAGGAGATCAATGTAACTCATTTTCACTTAGACTCTTAAACACATTCAACATGCTACTAGAAAATTCCGACTCTCAAGCTTGTATGTAATACAAGAGAAGAGATAAAATTCATCAACCCAGCTATTCACCATACTCCCTCACTTAGAAGAAACCCATCAACAAAAAAAAAGGAAAATCATAACTTACTGGCACCTTCATCTAGTTTTGCTTCCTTGTTAGCTTGGAGAGCATAGAAATGACCACGACTTAGAGGAATAGGAACCGTACCTTCACTAGGGTATATCTTGGACTCTCTTCCTCTAGCCGCAATAGTAGGACAATCTTTCACCTTATGTCATCCTCTCCACAACCAAAGAACCAACTAGTATTGGCTAGACACTTACCAAAGTGTTTCTTCCCACAACTGGAGCAAGTAGGCTTAACACCTTGAGAACCGCCACCCCTCTCATAGTTGGCCTTAGTGTCACTAGGACCATCTTGGTTTGGAGCCCTCTTTTTAAACCTAGGTTGGTTTTGCTCATTGAATCTACCCCTCTTCAATTTTATTGTAATCACACTAAGTTTGGACTCTTCAATGGATAGTGCATACACCACAAGTCTAGATAGGTTCATGACATTATGGAGCAGGGCCATACGACACTCTTCTTTCACAAGGTCAGCAACACCGGTCACAAACCCACTCATCTCATCTCTAGGGTTAGACACCAAAGATGGAGCATAATTAGACAATAAGGTAATTTCAAGGAATACTCCTCTACACTCATATTACCTTGACTAAGGTTTATAAACTCATTAACCTTCACTTCTATCTTCTCATGGGGAAAGTATTTTCCTAAGAAGACTTCGTTAACTCTTCCCATTCTATGGGAAAAGATTCAACCGGCATATTATATTCCCATTGTGTGTACCAAACTTCAGCAACTTCCCTTAATTGGTTTGAAGCTAACTCCACTTTCTCTTTATAAGTCACCCCCACAGCACTCAAAACCTTATACACACCATCTAGAAACTCTTGTGATCATCTCCAATCTTGGAGCCAAGAAAAGTAGGAGGATTCATCCTACAAAGTCTCTCAACCTAGAGGTCATGGTACTTTGAAGAGCATTCATTCTAAGCTCTATAGCTCGATTAGCTTGAGCTGTCATGGCTCGGGCTATGCTAAAGAAAGATTCTCTAATTTCCTCATTAGTCATGTTCGGGGGAACCACCAGAAACTCATTTGCTTGCTCAACTATAGAGACTTGTTCACCTTGAGGAACTTGAACACCTTGGGGAGCTTTTCCACCTTGGGGAGGAACTCCCTCATTCACCACTTCATCATCAACTCTCCTTGCGGGCATCTTTCTTGTATTTATGTCCTATAAACACAAGATAAGAGATTATGAAAAGACACTTATACCCTCAACTCTATGGCACGACACAAGAGTAATGAAGAAAGTGAAACTCTATCGTCCTACAGTCTTGCTCAAAGATATGTCGCGACTCACTACCGAAGAACAAGACTCTACTAGACGTTGTTTTTATGATACTTTTAAACCTAAAGACTACTTCATAACCTTACGCTTTGATACCAATTTTTTCACGACCGTGAGCATCCTAGACGCGACATGGCGTACTCGACCTCTCGGGGGCCTTGTACAATCCGTTAGACATCTTTTATCACATATAGATTAAGAGTAGTGCATAAAAAAAATTTCCTCATAATAGACAAACTTTTTTGTAAAATCATAAGGAAGAACTAGGTCTCAACATACACCATATTAGACATATATAAGGTCAAAGGGTCACAGCCCTTACATCACTTTGAAAAGAAACTATAGTGTATTACAAAGTCTTTGAAAAAAAGGAAACTAAACATAGCCATGTCCTCGAACATATGAGGACATACTGATCTTGTGAGAATGTTATTCCCAAGCTTTAACTTCTAAGAATATTCTCACTTGCCACTTACACTTCTAGAAATAGAAAACATATGGAATTGGCACATTAAATGCACTAAGTATGGTGAGATTCAATAAAACCATGCAAAAGTAGACATTTACTTTAAAACATACTTTTCATGATCTTTTGATAAAATCTCATAAACAAGTATATAAACCATCTTCAAATCAATCTTCACATATAATACATGTTTAAGTAATCCATAATATACAACTATCATCACTTGGAAACCATATAAACATATAGACCTCAAACCAAAGGTTATCCTAAGACTCACATAAGTAAGGTATGAAGCGGCCGCCCATACAACCCCTTCACACACACCTAAGTAATCCTCAAGACTTCCCAAAGTAATATTATTCATTTTTCATCATTAGACTCCCTACCTAAGGTTACTCTAGGACTCACTTTAGTAAGACATGTAGAGACCTCTCATACACCCTCTTCAAGCCTACCTAAGCAATCGACAAAGCTACCCTAGATATGAACCTTTATATTAAACAGGCATTAAATTAAGTCAACATTTATTCACTAAGCCATTTAAGAGACAATAAAGTATTTAGAGGACTTCGCATTATGGTCTTGGAGGACCTAGCGAACCCACCTAGCATCTTCAAGACGTACTTGTGCAATGTATAGGTAGATTCTCATTCAACTACCTACATGTTGTAGATCTATCCAATGACTAGAGTTTACATCCCATATGATGAGAATAGGCATTAACTGACATAAGTCACACTAGCTAGGTATGGAATCTGGTGTCATAAGACCCCACACCGTCGAAGGTTTTCCACTTGCCAAAGGTAAAACTAGTAACCATGCGATGTTGTCACATGGTTAAGGAATATCAAGGGTTGATTTGTACTCTAGTCTCACCTAAAGTAGAGGTACTACCACAAGAATATTCTCTCCTGAGCTTTACCTTTGTTTTTATAGAGTAATCCATTCACGTACTAGTATTTGAGAAGGTACCATCACTAAGTCCTACCAACTCATAATACCCTTTCTTCGAAGGATGGGTCCACTAGGGCTGCCAACCATGGTCTATTAGGATTTCTCTTATGAATCCCTTAGAGATGGTTCATACCGTTCCAGCCAACCTACCCCTAAAACCGTCATTCCACTCAAAAAGGAAACCATTACGCTTTTTCACTTCAAGTCTTATATTAACCTTCTTTTCATATTCAAGGTTTCATATTCACTTAGAGTTATAGACTTATCAAGAAGGGGCACCATTCTTAGTTCTATCGGTTCAATACATGCTCTAGAATACCTCATTTAATCATTCAAGGAAGGGCACCACTTAGGTCTACCGATCCTAGACTTTCATTTTTCATTCATTCAATATTATTCAAGTACCAAGTAGGGACAACTAGTCTACCACACAAGATACCATATCATTCTCCAAAGGCTCTCCCTAGTCCTTCCCACCATATATCATCTACTAGAGAGGCAATATATAATATTATAGCATTATTGATCCGTACAAGATCATATAGACATCACATGAACACTTCACTTTGTACCTTTTCATATACATTATCATGATCATATCATACTTCACAATATAATGCAAATAAGTCCATGTTGATAACAATTATATCAATGAAACACCGCCAACATAAGTGGACCATACCAAACAACAACAATTCAAAGCTAAACGAAGGGATTAGGTCAAGTCACCACCTTCTCATAGCTATAAGCATTATCTTTAAACCTTTCTAATACATTTTCACGTAATAGAGATATTACCCCTAACAATACGCATAAGAATAAGCCAATAATTTAACTAAATCAATGATCCATCAATACTCAATATAGACATTAACATTACAAGGAAGCCATGAACAATTCTAACATTAATCAATACATACTTCAATATCTCAATACAATCTACACATGAATTCCATAAAATTAATCCATGATCAATCTACCTACATTAGAGCCAAAACTAGGAATTCATGTAATACATGGGTTCATAGTGTAAAATTGGGGAGCACCCCTAGAAGTAACTGGTGTTGTCGTCCTCGGAGAAGAGTAAGACTAGCCTCCTAGCAATCCTCCTAACATTTCAGAGGTAAAAATGTGGAAAAATTAAAAATTTATTATATTGAGGTTTATATAGACCTCTCACTTAATAAACATATATAAATATGGAGTTTACTTAAAATCCTCGCATAGGAAGCTTACATAGGCTTCTCGTTTAGATAATATACATAACATATAAGAATTTAGTTTAATAATACCGTCTCACACCCTCAATAAAAATAGATAATTGCCACTTGGGTAATACAACAATATCTTCAACAATAAGAGAGAAAAGATTGTCTTTAGACTATAAAAATCTGACTAGTCTAGATAGAAACACAATCCTTGAACGTTGAGTACCTACCAAAACTTGGGCAGAAAAACCAAGTCTTCTTGCAATTGACCTTGATACCTCACCGGCCCGAACATACATTGTTTGTGAAAAGGGAAAGAAATATGGTTTATTACATCCACTTGTACTAAGTACGGAAACATATGCACAAATAATATTTGAAATCATTCTTAAAGGGACATTTTGTTCAAAGACATGCTAAGTCACTTTTGAATGCCTTAATGCACAAATAAGAACACACACAAGTCAATGACCACACATTCATTAAGACAAGTCAATATACAACACAAGACCAACATCATCAATAAAGTCAAGTCAACATGGATATTATCAACACAAGGTCATATCACATGAATAGTAGCATATCAAGATTATATAATAAAAGAAACTCCAACATAATTTCATAAAAACAAAGCATGTACCAAAGAGTTCATATCATCATATCTTATAAGACCCTTACTCACAACCACTTTCCAAGACTACAAGTGCAATGTATATATGAAGTCTCATAACCCCACATAGTCAAGAAAACAAGGAAAGAGAGCATAAATAATGACTAACTTCATTTAACATCGCATCATTAGTAACCATCATCATATATAGCAATACAAACCAATAACATGTTGATAAGTGAAACTAACATCATATAGGATCATCAACATGTAAAGTCAACATTTGCATATCATTAAAGTCATAAGACCATAAGAACATCATCCTAAGACTTTCCTCAAGACCAATTAGTGCAATGCATAAGTAGAGTCTCACACCCCTATTATACTAAGAAGAACCCCTTAAGTCATCGGAGTTAGAGTTCACTTTATTACATTCATGGAGAGAAAGTTGAATTCTTGAATCCCTATTACCCTTGAATCTTGTCTTCAATGGTGTTCTTTGGGGAAAGAGAGAGAAAGTGGAGAGAAGGTAGAGAGATTTAAGTTTGGGAATTGTGGGGTGTTGGGTTAGTTTAACTAGGTTTAGGTGTTATATAGTGACCCTACTAACTTAATTAACCACCCCCTAACCCCTAATTAATTAACAAACTGACTAATTCATTTAATTTAAATCAGGCAGTCCAAAATAGACCCTGACCTACGAGACCTCGACCTATAATTCGTACGCCAGACGACGGCAACGTACGGTTCAAACGTCTTTTGCAACAGAGACTGGAAGTTTTGTCCCTTTTTGAAATATTCTAAGTTTTGTCCAATGAATACCATCGACATAGCGTTGATCTATCGAAAGCTCGTCGATTCGCTTGTCGTTTTCCAACTGTCAACTTTACAGTTTTGGGTCATTTACGAGGGTACTCTCCAAGGACCCTTAAGGTAGTCCTTGAGGAGTCGTACACGGACATTTCAACACTGAACACACTCTAACACATTTTTAACACCCTTCTACAAATTTTCATTAATTTTCGACTCTCAAAACCCCTTGCAACATGCCAAGGCACACTATTGTACATTTCACAATTCACCGGATGTCATTTGACTCTAACACTTCCTAAATGTTTCAAATACATTATATTAGGCCTATTAACAGTGTTCTAAGTCCTAGTTCTTCATGTGAGGATCTAGATTAGGTCTTGGACTTCTGTAGTGTTACATTATCCCCCGCTTAGGAACATTCGTCCTGGAATGACACTAAAATCGTTTCATAGGGAGAGGATTACTCAAGACTACACACGCAACCAATCGAAAACATATAACAACATGAGTTACAACTCAATCAACATATCAACATGGAATTTACACATAGCAACTCAAATCACAATTTACCACATATAAGAGCTCAAGATCACAACATGAGGAATTTCACTCTCAATATCAACATGAGCTCAACTTGATCATCAAGTAACTTATGCCAAAACTTCTTACAAAACACATTAACATGCTTAATACCATTTCATAAAGTCAACAATACATAAAACCCAAAACAAGTGCAAATTAAGCTAAAGAGCATTTTCACATGAAAACTCATTTTAGCATGAACCTCTACCATCGATATGCATATTCTAGCAAAACAAGCCAAATTCAAATTTATTCCTTATTTTCATTATTAATAGGAATAACTAGCGTCAATTAGGAAAAAGATGAGGATAACGGGACTTCATGACGGCCTCGGCCTCCCATATTGCTCCCTCAACTAGGTGGTTTCTTTATAGGACTTTTACGGAGGCCATCACTTTGTTCCTCAAAATCTTGACTTGGCAATCTAGATTGAAACCTCTCAATATAAAAGGCTCTCATGCACACCTAACCCTTCGATAGAAAGAATGGATACGGGATCACCAATACACTTCTTTAGCATGGATACATGAAATACCGGATGAACCGAAGCTAGTCCACTAGGTAGTCTCAACTCATATGCAACTTTTTTGACCCATTGCAAAACCTCATAGGGACCCACATACTGGGGACTTAACTTCTCCTTTTTGCCGAATCTCATCACCCTTTTCATAGGTGAAATTTTAAAATACCATATCACCTACTTCGAATTAAAGATCTCTTCTTCTATTGTCGGCATAGGATTTTTGACGACTATAGATTGTTTTCAACCTATCCCTTATCACCCAAAACTTATCTAAACTGTCATAGATTATTTTGGGACCAAGTAGTGAAGACTCACCAACCTCAAACTACCCAACTGGAGACCTACATCGCCTACCAGAGAGTTCTTCAAAACGTTCCATGGAAATACTCAAATGGTAGCGATTATTATAGGAGAACTCAATAAACGGTAGGTGATTGTCCAATTACCTTTGAAATCTATCAGAAAAGTCCTTAACTAGTCTTCTAGGGTTTGAATAGTTCGCTTCACTTGACCATCTGTTTGTGGATGAAAAGCGGTGCTAAGCTTCACTTGAGTACCCAACCCTTTTTGAAAAGACCTCCAAAAACAAGTGAATTGAGCTACTCTATCCAATATGATGGACAAAGGGTTCCCATAAAGATTCACAATCTCATCAATGAAGATCCTTGCATAATCCTCCACCGAATAAGTAGACTTGACGGTGATAAAATGAGAGGATTTTGTCAATCAATCTGGTATAACCCGAATTGCGTCATTTTTCCTCCGGGTTCGAGGCAACCCAACAACAAAATCCATATGAATTTCTTCCAACTTTAAGTACGAACACCCATTTCTTGGATTAGACCACTAGGCTTTAGATGCTCAGCTTTTACTTGTTGGCAATTTGGGCACTTGGATACAAACTCCGCTATGTCCCTTTTCAAGTCATCCCACTAATATACCTCTCTAAGGTCGCGATACATATGGCTCCCTAATGAATAGAATATCAGGAACCATGAGATTCTTCCAAAACCTTTCCCCTCAAATCATCAACATTCGGTACACACAATCTACCTTGGTACCTAAGAAAACCATCCCCCCTGGTAGAATGACTCATTAAACTTGCTAATTACTGATTTCTTCAACTTCATCAATAGTGGATCAAGATGTTTCTTAAACTTCACCTCAACCACTACAGATGACTCGGATTTATGATGAACCATAAAACCATCATTTGGGAAATCTTCCAACCGAACATCCTATCTATCCAACCTATGAAAATCTTTTACTAGGTCTTTCTTCCCTTCTTCTACATGATACACACTACCCATGGTCATACGACTTAGAGCATTCGCAACCACATTGGTCTTGTCGGGGTGGTAGACAACACTCATATTGTAATCTTTCAACAATTCCAACCATCTTCTTTGTCGGAGATTTAACTCCTTTTGAGTGAATGCATATTGAAGACTCTTATGGTCGGTATACACATCCACATGAACACCACACAAGTAATGCCTCCATTTTTTTCAAAGCAAACACTACGACCACTAATTCAAGATCATGAGTTGGATCATTCTTCTCATGCACATTGAGTTTTCTAGAGGCATAGGCTACTACCTTTCCATGTTGCATAAGGACACAACCCAAATCCACTCGGGATGCATCACAATATACCATAAAACGTTTGGTACCCTCCCGTAAATTCAACACTGGAGCGGAGGTAAGCCTATCTTTCCAAATTTTAAAGTTTCTTTCACATGCCTCCGACCACTCAAATTTAACACTCTTTTGGGTCAAGGTAGTCAAAGGAGAAGCAATGAACTCAAACCCATCCACAAACCTCCTACAGTACTCGGCTAACTCAAGAAACTTCTAATGTCAATTGGAGTCAATGGTGTAGGCCAATTCTTAACCGCCTCAGTTTTATTTGTATTAGCCTCCTACCCTCACTTGAGATAATATGGCTAAAAAAAATGCTACCAATCTCAACCAAAACTCACACTTGCTATACTTGGCAAATAGTTGGTGTTTCTTAAGGACTTGTAATACCACACTCAAATAGTCCATGTGTTCACCTTCATTCTTTGAATATACCAAGATATTGTCAATGAAGACGATCACAAAGGAATCTAGGTAATTTTTGAACACCTTATTTATAAGGTCCATAAAAGTCGTCGGGGCATTCGTGAGACCAAAGGACACTACTAGGAACTCATAGTGACCATACCTAGTTCAAAATGCCGTTTTAGGTAGATCCTCAAGTCTCACCATAAGTTGGTGATACCCCGACCTCAATTCAATTTTAGAAAAGTAGCTTGCCCCTTGGAGTTGATCAAATAAGTCGTCAATCCGAGGGAGAGGATACTTGTTCTTAATGGTGACCTTATTAAGTTGTCGATAGTCAATGCAAATCCTAAGGGACCCATTCTTCTTCATAACAAACAACACTGGAGCTCCCCATGATGAAATACTAGGTTGAAGCTTTAACTCTTTCAACACCGGCGGAGCCATCCAGTAAGGAGGGATTGAAATGGGATTCATATCCGGTTACGATTCAATACCAAAGTATTTTACCTCTCGAGAGGAATTCCGGGCAAGTCATTGGGAAAGACTTCTAGAAAGTCCTTCACTACGGGGACCGATTCTATTGGAGGAATGTCGAACTCAAGATTTTTGACTCTTACAATATGGTAAAGACACCCTATAGAGATCATTTTACAAGCTTTAAAATAATAAATTATACGACCTCTAGGAAATGAGTTACCCCTTACACTCTAAGACGGGTTCATTAGGAAAATTGAACTTAACTACTCTTGTTCGACAATCAATGGAAGCGAAAGAAGCATGCAACCAATCTATTCCCAAAATGACATCAAAATCAACCATGTTAAGTTCTACCAAATCCACCCATGTAACTCTATTGGGCAAATATTTAGGACAACTCTTAAAGACTCTTCTAGCCACAACAGAGTCACCCACCTGGATTGTAACCGAAAATGGTTCAATCAAAACATCGGGTAGAACATCAAACTATTTAGCTACTATAGGAGTTACAATAATAAAATATATCACCCGGGATCAAGTAAAGCATAAACATCAATAGAGAAGACTTGTAACATACCGGTGACCACATCGAGGGACTATTTCTGTTCACCCCTAGAAAAGAGAGCATAAAAGTGGTTCCTTTTGGAGCATCAGAAATATGACCTCTTGATTGAGTTTGACCACTTCCCTTCTCTTGACTCCTCACATTAGGACAATACTTAACTTTATGGCCCTCTTTCCACAACCATAGCAATTTCCCCGTTCCGACCAAACATTCACCCCTATGCTTCTTACCACACTTTGCACGAGTAGGCTTGTCACTTGGTGAATTTCCACATCTTCCCATTTGATACTTAGGGTTAGACACCCTATCCTTTTTTACCTTAGGTAAATTTGAAGGAACTTGGTTGGAAATCCTTTTCTTGAAACTAGGGTTGTCTTGAATCTCAAGCCTACCCTTGAAAGAACTTCCCTCATAAGACTTGTCCTCTTAAACTCCTTATTCTTCCTCTTGAGTCTAGTCTCCTCAACTTGTTGAGCATGAACCGTGTATGTCCATATTGCTATGTAGAATTGCCAAATGACACTATTCAACCAAGTCATCAGGCACTCCCAACACAAAATGACTCATTTCATCCCTAGGATTGGATACCAAGGAAGGAGCACATTTGAACGATTTAGTAAATTTCAAGGAGTAATATGGCACACTCATACCTCATTAATGAAGGTTTATTAATTCTTCTACTCTCACCTCTCTTTCCTCCCTAGGAAAGGACCGATCAAGGAAAGCCCTTTTAAACACCTCCCAAGTGATAGGACCCACTCCCAAGTCCCTATTGTCTCTCCATTGGGTGTATCATGTTTGAGATACATCCTTGAGTTGATAGGAAGCTAGCTCGGCCTTTTCATTCGAAGTCAACCCGATAGCATAAGGAATCTTGTAAACCTCATCAATGAAGTCTTGGGGATTTTCATTAACTTTAGACCCATATAACATAACATATAAGAATTTAGTCTAAACACCTCCCAATAAAAACACAGTTTATCACGACCAGGGAGCACCCCCTAGACGTAACCGAAATCGTCGTCCTCGGAGAGGAATAAGACTAGCCTCTTAAAATTTGTCATAACATTTTATAGGTAAAAATGCGGAAAAATTAAAACTTTTATATATTAAGGTTTACATAGACCTCTCACTTAATAAACATATATACATATGGAGTTTACTTAGACTCCTCGCATAGGAAGCTTACATAGGCTTCTCGTTTATATAATATACATGACATATAAGAATTTAGTTTAATAATACCGTCTCATATTAAACCTTCTACAATGAGTAGAACATTCTGGCATAACCCTCAATAAAAATAGATAATTGCCACTTGGGGAATACAACAATATCTTCAACAATAAGAGAGAAAAGAATGTCTTTAGACGATAGCAAATCCGACTAGGCTATATAGAAGGCACCATCCTCAAACATTGAGGACCTACCAAAACATGGGGAAAAGTCCAAGTCTTCTTGCAATCAAACTTGATACCTCACGGCCAGAACTTATATTTTTTTAGAAAAGGGAAAGAAATATGGGTTAGTACATCCAGGTGTACTAAGTATGGAAACATATGCGCATATAATCTTTGAAATCATTCTTAAAGAGACATTTTTTCAAAGTCATGCTAAATCACTTTTGCAAGCCTTAATTATCAAATAAGAACACATACAAGCCAATGATCACGTATTCAATAAGACAATTCCATATGAAACACAAGACCAACATCATCAATAAAGTCAAGTCAACATGGATATTATCAACACAAGGTCATATCACATGAATAGTAGCATATCAAGATTATATAACCAAAGCAACTCCAAAATAATGTCATAACAACAAAGCATGTATAAGAGTTCATATCATCATATTTTATAAGACCCTTACACACAACCCCTTTCAAAGCCTACAAGTGCAATGTCTATATGAAGTCCTATAACCCCACATAGTCAAACAAATAAGCAAAGAGATCACAAATAATGTCTAACTTCATTTACCGTAGAATCTTGAGTAGTCATCATCATATACAGTAATATAGACCAATAACAGATTCATAAGTGAAACTAACATCATATAGGATCATCCACATGTAAAGTCAACATTTGCATATCATTAAAGTCAAAAAAGCATAAGAACATCCTCCTAAGACTTCTCTCAAGGCCAACTAGTGCAATGCATAGGTAGAGTCCCATACCCCTGCCTATACTTAGAAAAACCCCTTAAGTCATACTAGTTAGAGATTCACTTTATTACATTAATTTTACTATTGGAATCAATTGCATTAACCGACATAGACCATGTGAGCTAAACATGGAACCTGGTGTCATGAAACCGTACACCGAAAGAAGGTGGTCTACTTGCCAAGATAGGACCAAAACATTAACATATCATTCTAGGTGGATCCACTATCTATTCTTCCTATGGAGGCAACATAGTTAGAGAACTAGGAGATATGTCTTGAACCCTGTACATGCCAATTAGCAATTGGATCCCTCATCTCATGAGAATGTTTGGTGAATCTCCCTTCCATGGGGAGTAAACACCTCTCATTGTCAAGTTCATTCGGTGCTAAGCTAAAGTCCCTTTTTAAAATGTCATTAACTCTTTATTTAACAATCATGGATTAATTTAGGTCATAGGAGAGTAACCCCCTTATATAGCATATCACACTATCTCCTTTGGCATAGGATAAGAACTTCCTTTCATCAGACAACTATCATTAGTTAGATCAATCTATCATTATCTTAATCTAAGGCACACGAGAAAAACCATCTTCAAACTTGCATTAACATAGCCTCGACATGACCTCACACTCAACATAAATCATATCATGTCATTAGCATAGTCATCATATCATATCTTCCTAATTTAGTCACATATAATACTTTAATTTCATCACATCATCACAAATTACAATCCATCAATATTGAAGTAAAGAGTAGAGGATCACAATATCTTGCCAAATAGCCTTCATAGCGTTCATCAAGAATATTACCCTCAATTCATAACAATTATCCAATAACTCACTCATCATCAGTATAATATAGTGAATTGGAAATTAACATAACCAATTCTAAAAATCCTAATCATCTTCAAGTCCAATTCATAACTAGGGTTAGGGTAAAAGATCCAATTCATCACAAACAAAGTCAATGATCAAGAAATACAATAATTAACCCAGAAAAAATCATATTCTATCATTAATAATCAAAGTAAAACAAAAACAATTCAATTTGAAAGATCAATTTCGGAATAAGAAGGAAACCCATATTTTTGACAACTTTTGAGATCAATTTAAAAGAGCCTCTTGGGGAAAGTGATTCCAAAAGTGAAGAGTTACCATACCTTAAAAATACTTGAACATCGATGGAGAGAAAGTTGAATTCTTGCAGCCTTAATACCCATAACATTGTCTTCGATGGTGTTCTTCGGGGAAAGAGAGAGAAAATATAGAGAAGGTAGAGAGATTTGAGTTTGGGAATTGTGAGGTGTTGGGTTATTTTAATTAGGTTAAGGTGTTATATAGTGACCCTACTAATTTATTAACCACCCAATAACCCCTAATTAATTAACTAACCAACTAACTGGCTAATTCATTTAACTTAAAATTAGGTAGTCCAAAATAGACCATGACTTACGAGACCTCGACCTACGGTCTATAGGTTAGATGACGATACCGTACTGTGCAAACGTCCCTTGTGATAGAGACTGGAATTTTGGATCCTTTTTGAAATATTCTAAGTGTTTACCAACGACTATCATCGATATAGTGTCGATCAATCGACGGCTCGTCGATTGTCTCGTGTTTGCCTACTGTTAACTTGGAAGTTTTGGGTCATTTCTGAGGGTCCTCTTCATGGACCCTTAAGGTGGTCCTTGAGGAGTTGTACCCAGAAGTTTCGACCTTAAGCACACTTTAACACATATTTAACACCCTTCTACAAATTTTCATTAATTTCTGACTCTCAAAACCCCTTGCGACATGCCAAGGCACACTAGTGTACATTTCACAATTCACCAGATGTCATGGACGTTTTGACTCTAACACTTCCTAAATGTTTCAAATATATTATATTAGGCCTATTATTAGTGTTTTAAGTCTTAGTTCTTCATTGAGGCTCTAGATTAGGTATTAGACTTACGGAGTGTTACACATAGAGTTTTTTATCTTAAGACATTCAATTAACATCAATTACTTCATAAAACATTGATTTAAATCCTTTCATGCAATAACTCATACTTAGAATTCAAAATAGAACTTTATGGTTTCAGGAAGAATCTTTGAAAAGCCTTTGGAATTTTACTCTTTGAATGGAAGATAAGTCAAGGATGAAACATCACCATACTTTATTGAAGAATAGCCACTAAATTGATGTAGAAATCAATGAAGAAATCCAATTCTAGGTTCAACCTTGCTCCAAGCTTCAGTGGAGTCTAGAGAGAATTCTATTTTGATCTGGTGTTTTGATTTTGAATGATGAATTCTAAATTAGGTTTTAGGCTTATAAAATAACTTAACTTACGTAAAAACACCTAAAATAACCGCCCATGATTTAATTAGGATGCTAGGTGAATTTACCAAAGTACCCTCCACTTGGTCGAGACTTGGAAAAAAATTACAGAGGCCTCAATCGACGGTCCCTGTCGACGGGGCGTTGATCAACCTATGAACTGCTCTGCTGGTCTATGGTTTTGATAAGAGACTTGACATTTGGGAATTTATATCCCACAACCATGTGTGGATCAACACCCCCAAACGACGGAGCATCCTTTGATCAAAGGGGCATCAATGGTGCTCGTGGTAGGTAATACAGTTTCTTGCTAAGGTTTCTGTCCTCCTCAAGGACCCTTAGGGTGGTCCTTGGGGATTTGTGACCGGACATTTTGACCTTAAATAGGTTCATTTAGATGTTAGGGTCCCTCCTATAAATTTAGACACCAAAAAACACGTAAAACATGCAAAGGAACACTTACACACACAACGACTAGTTTCCAAACGTCTTGGATGTTCTTTGACATTTGACTTCCAAACCTCTTCCAAACTCTTCAAACTGACTTCTAATACTATAATTCATCATTTTAAGACCTTATTAACTCATGACACACATGTTAGGTTCTAGTTTAACCTAGTTCGTTTTGAGGGTTGTTACAACAACAATGAGGGAATCAATAGGATGTGGCTGATGCATCATGGATTCATGAGTTCTTAAGGATGGATTTTAACATTTCGAAAATCTAAGATGTGTTCTAGAGACTAAAATAAGTGTAAAAAGGTTTAGACATTGTCTTAAGGTCTATTTTAATGAATCTAAGTCATTTGGATGTCTGGAAACCAAAACGTCCAAGAACGTCCATGACGTCCGAAAACTAGTTCAATAAGGTGCTAGCGTGCCTTAACATATTTGACTAGCTTTTAGGAGTCGAAAAATGATGAAAATTGGTGGAAGGGTGTCTAATATATATTAAAGTTAATTCATAGTCTAAACGTCTGGGCAGGACTCCCCAAGGACTAACCAAGGACCCTTGCATTTTGGGGTCAAAGGATTGCCCAAGGCAGTGTGCACAGACGAGTGCCATCGATGGGGCGTGTGTCAATGGACGAGGCGTCGATGGTCACTTATAAAAAATATTGGAAGGGTCATTTTGCATAGTCTCTGACAAAAATGACGGATCAACAGGATGGAGGTAAAGTGGGAAGCTCGAGAGATGTACGCCAAGTTTACTGAAAATCAAGATGCTCTTCAGAAGGCGACACATGAGTTAGAAAGGCTAAGATGTGGTTTCGATGACTTTGACTCATAGGTCAAAGAGAAGGTAGAAGGGATGCAATACGAGGATTTGGAAGGAAAAGGACACCTGAGTGAGGGTTACCTGCTGATACTATGATACATGTTTCAGCAGTACAAGACTCAGGAAAGCAGTGGAGAAGCAGGGCCATCATGGATAGCATAGTGGACTTCGCCCCTACGTAGGTTTTTCTATATGTATTTCTATTATTACCGTACATTTAAAAGGCCCCTTCGTGGGTTTGTCACTTTTGTATTTTGTTCTTTACTTTTCCCCGTTTATTCCCCTTGTGAACTTTACTTGGGGGGGTGATTAACTGGTTTAATTCTACACGTATATCGATCAAATGTGTTAGGCCTACCCTTGGCAAAAAAGGGTCCCATGTATGTTTAGGACACGATATATATGTTGTTAATTGTTTATGTGATATGTTGCTTTGAATGAGGACATTGCAAACCCACTCCCTGACAAAAATCCCCAAAGTATACAAGTCACTACTACAAAGTCCAACCAAATTTTTCGAGTCTTGAGTTTTCCCAAAACAAAAGAAAACTTCTACCTCCAGATCCTAAAACACTATTCTACTCTCTCAAGAAGATGAGATCACAACTATGGACAAAGGAAAGAATATCCAGACTGAACCAACCGAAGAAAGATGATCGACATACAGAAGCAGCGCAAAAAGCGCCTATATCATCTACTGTTTCCCCCCAAGAACCCCGAGTTAGAGAGCATTGAAGAAAGTTATGAGGAGGCAGTCGCCCGCAAACCTTCACTCAAAGGACTCTTGGCAGAAGGGGACCATAAAGTAACTCTCGAAGCATATCCACAAGAACGTCGAACAAGGATGGAGGCCATTTCGTGCGCCCTCATTTTCGAGCATTATCGGTCTAGTATTATTTTGAGGCCCGTCGAAAGAGCATCTTCCCAAGTGGGATCAGAGGACCTCCGCAAGACTTGTGAGTGTCATCCCAATGAGAAAGGGCACACGATAGAGGAGTGCATAGAGTTTAAGAATGTGGTCCGTTGTTTGCTCGATAAATACCACGAACAGTTTGGGTGACGGCGTCATCATCGCATGTGATGAACCGCAGCTCGACATAATGGTCACTGAGAAGACAATATTCTATCGTTGCTCATTCATGCCTTTCAAGAAAACAATGTTGGCGGTCTATTCAGAATTGGTTCAAAATGGAGTCTTCACCCCTTTCTACAAAGATGTGGACGTGTTATATTCCCTTTGGTTTGAGGTTCGAAAATGTTGCCCCTATCACAATGCCACAGACCTTAGCAATGAAAATTGTCTTGCATTCCGCCACGACATGGAATATCTCATCAGCATAGGAAAGATTAGAGTCGAGTGTGTTCCCGTGGTTGATGCTACAACAGAAGTAGAAGGGCTGAGATGGAGTTTCCTTTTATTTTTAAAAGATTTGTTGTTTATTTTGTAATTTCCTTGTAATAGTAATGAATGAATGAATAAAAAACAAGTATTCTTTTACTCGAACTACGTAGGGCCGGAATTCTCCTTGTGAGATACGTAGGCAGCTTTCCAAGGCCCGGCCCCTATCTTTCAAAATTTTCATTCTTCCCTTTTCATTCTACAAGGAAATGCGATGCTCAGATCAACGGACGTCAAAGAGATTCAGCAAAAAGACCTTAGCTCAACGTGATTTTACCTTTCTGAGATAATTTCAAATTAAAATGGGCAAACTCTTGCTCGTTCAAAAAATTGTATTCCCCTTTACTCGTGGGTTAAAGTGCCCTCAAACAAAGCAACTTAATGGTTTTATGTGTTCTCTATGTGATATCCTTCATTATGTATTCCGAACTCAACCTAACAAATTTGCCTTTGAGTTGTTTTCCTCCACATGCATTCACAAAATTGTTTGTGTCGATTAAACTAGTCGATCATCCATACTTCACTAGATCTAAAGGGCCTGCAGATTTGTCACGACCCAAAACGAGTCGTGAGTGGAACCCACACTTAACCTCCTAAGTGGGCGAACCAACCAATTTAACCTAACATACAAAATACAAAGATAATGCGGAAACTCAAAATCTTACTAAATTACATTTCCCAAAACCTGAAAGTCATCACATCAAAGACATCTAATCTCCAGTACTAAGTATAAAAATATCAAATACACCAAAATAAGAGAATAAAATGGTATGTGTCTGAAAGTATAGAACATCATGTCATGACCGAGAGAATCCAACACGAGCTTGAATGAATAGCTCACCCTGGAACCTGATATGCGGGAGACTGGCTAGAGCTGAGGGCAATTTGAAGTCAGTGGTACACTCGCAAAGCCGAAGAACGGAAGTCGTGCAAGCTATTTTTTCAATACTTTTCCTTTCCTCAAAGCCTCCGAGTTTTTCCAATCTATCAAGTATACCAGATTTGTAAATACGAGCCTGTGACATCTATATTGCTATATTTCTAGCTTAGGTCCCACAAGTCATCAAACACAAATCTATATTCAAGTTCCTAATCTTGAGATCACAATAGTTTCCGCCGCACATTAGTTGTATAAGGATAGAAATAGTAAAAAAACATTCTTTTTATTTAATTTATTTTTTGTTAGCCTAATTGTATACCTAACTAATTATAAAGGTAGTAAACGTGACCCACTATTAACTTTTAATGTTATTTTCTTTAACCACCAACTAAATAAATTATTAAAATTATCCCACTAATTTTATAATTATAAATACAAATAGTCTAAAATTATCTATTTAAAATCTATCGGAAAGTGTTTTGATGAAATTAAAGTTCTAGTACTCAAAACGATCAAAAGGATCGTTACAGGATACCTTTCCCGGCCAAAGTTCAGACAAAGGAAAAGAAGAATGGGGGACAACAATGAAGAAATCAGTCTTACTGACGTTGTTGTGGCTCAACCTACCATAGCGGATCAGAACGAGCTGATTATGCAGTTGATGCAATAGATCGCTGAGATGAGAGTGGAGATGCAAAGGAGACAGGATATACCTCCACCAGGTTTTATTGCCAACGCTACTACTGATGAGAGACCTCCCTTATATTCTCCCTCTTCAAACATGGATCCAGCTGAGATTCTGCCGTCTACTCCTGCTCAAAATCCCTCAGTATTAGACTTGACTACACAAAACCCTCAATACGCCTCCGCCTCTAACCAAAATCCACCACCTCCTCAAAAACAACCATTCTCAAATACCACCTCATCCCCAAAATACCCACCATCAAACCACTCCACCACTGCAAAACCAGAATCAAAACCAAAACTAAAATGCATTCCACACCCAAACTCCTCACCACCACCAAAACCAAAATACTAATCCCCAAACCTATCCGCAAAACTACCAAACTACATAGAATGCCCAAAGTCCTTCCGTCGTTCCAACCCTACATAAAAAAACAACTTTCTAGATTCTTGTCCCAACTGAGCACGACGTGCATGGTTCTGAGATTGACCATTACGAGGAGCAGGAAAGAGAGTGGAGGGCAAAGGAAGAGGCAAAAGAAAAATATAAAAGAAGAGATCAGAAAAGCAGTGAAGGAGTTCAAATTTATCCCCGACGTTGCTGGGTTGAACTATGAGGATTTGTGCATTCATCCAAATATGGACCTCCCAGAAGGGTTCAAGATTCCAAAATTTGACACTTTCGGAGGAGTAGGGAATCCTATGACCCATCTGAAAGCCTACTGCGACCAGCTTGTCGGGGTTGGTAGAGATGAATCTTTGTTGATGCGTCTCTTTAGCCAAAATCTATGCGGGGAGGCTCTAGAATGGTTCACTTCCCATGAGACTAGACAATGGCCCAGTTGGAATGCCCTGGCCAAGGATTTTATCGATCTATTTGCCTAATATAGAAATTGTTCCCGATCGCTACTCCTTAGAAAAGATGAAGCAAAAGTCCCCTGAAAGCTACAGAGGGTTTTAATATGAGTGTACGACCTCCTATGTCCGAAAAAAGAAATAGTTGAAGTGTTTGTGCGAGTGCAAGAGCCCAAATATTGTGGTAGAATTATATTGCTCGTTGGAGCAAAATTTGTTGAGATAGTCAAGGTTTGTGAGACTATCGAGGATGGGTTGAAAACCGGGAAGATTGCCCGTGTTGCTGCGTCGCCCGGATCATCAGGCTTGTTGAAAAAGAAAAGAGAAGACATTTCTACTGTCTCTTATGAGGGGAGGAAGACCCCTAGAAGATTATCATCCTACCAAGGTCGCCCTCGACCCTCCCAGAATTCTTACCAGGCTTGCTACACGCAAGCCAGTTTTCCAAATACTCCTCCCCCTGTCTACCAAAATGCTACCTCCACATACCAAATGTCCCCTCTCCAAAATACCAAAATCCATCTCTCATTTACCAAAACTCTCCCCCACTTTACCAAATTCCATCTCCCGTTTACCAAAATCTTGCTCCTAACTGTGCCAATGTGCAGTCAAGCTACAGAGCACCCCCACCAGTATATCAAGTACAAAGCTCCAATATACCAAAATACCCCCACGAACTACCAAGTTCCATGGCTAAATTTACCAAACAAAACTTTATCCACGAAACCAAACTCTCCATCCAAAAACTCGAAATTATCAATAGATGCCTCCTCCCCAACAAGGCAACTATGATCCCTCTTGACCCAGATTCGAGAAGAATCCCCCAAAAACTTTACCGCGCTTGCTGAAAGTCGAACAAAGTTGTACGAGTGACTGGATGTGGCTGGATACATTTACCCGGTAGGGCCCTAGCCGGTGGATACAAGTTCCAAATTCTACAGACCCGATCAAAGGTGTACGTATCACTCCAACAGCGTTCAACATAATACTGAGGATTGTATAATCAACCTCAAGCACAAGATTCAAGATCTGATCGACCAACAAGTGATTTTTGTTCAAACACTCGCACCCAATGTCAACACTAATCCTTTGCCGTATCATGGAGGCCTCAATATGATAGAGATGGATGATGACTGGTGCATGACTAAGGTGATAACTCTGATTTTCCATGATGAGTTGGAAAAGGTTGTGTACTCGCTGAGCGTTAAAGAGAAAAGGAGTTCATGATCCTGACACCCGTATAGGTTGCCTTGGTGCCATTGAAGCTCCTGCTAAGCTGAAGTTTGTGATTGAAACGTTTGCCGCTCAAGGAATGACCCAATCTTGGAGGTGTTATACTCCCAAAAAGTTGGATTTTGGAGGAAAGAAGAAGGATCAAGGGAAAAGGCCGATAAGTGAGGGCGAATGAAGGAATTCTGGGGAAAGATGCAGCCAAAGGATTATTTAATGGTTAAGCATCTGGAGAAAAATCCATCCCTAATTTCTGTGTGGGCCCTTTTGATGAGCTTTCAATTGCATAGATAGGTCTTGATGATACATATGTGGCGGCTATGATCAACCAAGGTATACGAGGTCATCAGATTAGCTTCTGTGACGAAGAGTTGCCCTTTGAAGGAAGGTCACACAACAAGGCGTTGCATGTCACCGCCATATGCCGCAAAAGGTTCATAAACCATGTCCTGATGGATGACTGGTCTGGTCTCAACATTTGCCAGCTACTGACTCTAAGGAAGTTAAGGTTTGACTAGGGGAAGCTGGAACAAAACCAGGTCAATGTAAGAGCCTTCGATGGAGTGCAGAGATACACATTGGGAGCGGTGAACTTGGCCATCCAAATGGGTCCGGCAGAATTCAGTGCACAGTTTCAGCTCTTGAACATTGACACCAGCTATAACCTTCTTCTGGGAAGGTCTTTCATCAATATGGCTGGATTTGTATCTTCTACTTTTCACCAGATGATGAAGCTCGTTTGGAAGGATGAAAAACTGGTTATTCACGGCAAAGGGAGTCACTCCGGCAGGCAGACGCTCATTATTGATGAAGTCTCGCGAGGTACCTATTTCTACACGATGGTGCTGGTAAATGCCACCGGTGATGATTTGGCCCAACTGCCTCCTATGCTTTGCTGCAAAATAGGTTCGAACCAAGTTTCGGAGTGGGAAGAAATTCCCAACGAATTGATGAGCCTATTCCTTTCCTCGTTAAAAGAGTGAAATATGGTTCGGGGTACGTCCCCACAGATGATGAGATGAAGGTGAAGAAGAGCAGTGATCAAGCATTGGCTAAGTCGATACCACATATGTATAAATCCTTTCAAGCTTGGGAGTACGCCGATCGTGATGGCCTCATGGAGGGAATCTGCAACCTTATCAAAGATATCGGTGTTGTCATAGAGGACGAGGTCGAGCTAGCTGGTATCCATGAGGTTGAACCAAGAGAACAACTGTAGAATTGAACTTCTACACCAATCTTGATTCTCCCATCATCTTGCTAGAAGGACACTGTTTATGCATATTTTGAAATTAGTGGTGGTTCGGATGAGGCCCGAGACCCACCATTTTGCTTTTACTTGAAATTGTTTGAATTTTCAAAATTTCCCCGTGATGTTTTAAAACGGCAATATGACACTTTGCTATGGCCAAAGTTTGCATTGTTTCTCATTTTGAATGAAGCCTATTTTATTGAAAACTTACCTATTTAATTATTTGCTACAATTTACTTTCCTAACTTTGTCTGTTTATGGTTTCAGTAGCGTTAATTTTAAACCTGCCAATGTCATGTCATGTCACGAGCTGAATGAACAAAATTAGACAAGTGATGACGAGGGTGAAGAATACGAAGAGGAAAATGAGGTACTAGAATATGTTGCTGAGGAATTTCGGCAGTTTGAAATTCAACATAAGCCAAATTTAGAAGAAACTGAAACCGTGGATCTGGGAGACCAAGAGTGTGTCAAAGAAGTCAAAATCAGTGTCCATTTGAATGATGCTCAAAGAAAGTACATGATACATTTTCTTACTGAATATATTGATGTGTTCGTTTGGGAAGTCAATGACATGCTAGGGCTAAGTACCAATGTGGTGTCTCACAAGTTACCGATTAGTCCAGGGTTCAGTCCAGTGAAACACAAGGCTTGGAAGTTCAAGCCTGAGTTAAGTTTGAATTATAAAGAAGAGATCACCAAACAGATTGAGTCTCGATTAGTGGAAGTGACGCAATACTCTACTTGATTGGCCAACGTTGTTCCGATCACCAAAAAAGATGAGAAGATCAGAATTTGTGTCAATTACAGAGATCTTAACAAAGCCAGCCAAAAGGATAATTTCCCATTCTAAATATTCACATTCTGATCGGTAACTGTGCTAAACACGAAATGCAGTCATTTGTGGATTGTTATGCAGGCTATCACCAGATTATGATGGATGAAAAAGATGCAGAAAAGACAACTTTTATTACGCCTTGGGGTGTATATCATTATGGGGTGATGCCATTTGGTCTCAAAAATGTTGGCGCTACTTATATGAGGGTTATGACGACCATATTTCATGACATGATTCATAAGGACATCGAGGTGTATGTAGATGATGTTATAGTCAAGTCCCGCGAGAGTTCGCACCACTTGACGCATTCAAAGAAATTTTTTGATCGTCTACGCCGTTATAACTTGAATCTGAATCCCGCTAAATGTGCTTTTGGGGTGCCAGCCGGCAAGTTGTTTGGATTTATAGTTAGCAGAAGAGGTATTGAGCTCGAACCTTTAGAGATTAAGGCAATTCAAGAGTTACCTCCTCCAAAAACTAAGAAGGAGGTGATGATTTTCTTAGGAAGGTTGAACTACATCAGTCGATTCATAGCTCAATCATATGTGGTATGTGAGCCTATCTTCAAGATGCTGAAGAAAGACGCTTTGACAAAGTGGACCGAAAAGTGTCAGACTGCTTTTGATGCTATCAAGAACTATTTGTCCAATCCACCGGTATTGGTTCCTCCGTGAGAAGGGAGTCCATTATTATTTTATTTGTCCGTCTCAGATAACGTATTTGGATGCGTGGTAGGGCAGCATGATGAAACAGGGAAGAAGGAGCAATCCATTTATTATATAAGCAAGAATTTCACGCCATATGAGTCTTGTTATACTCTTTTGGAGAGAACGTGTTGTGCTTTGACTTGGATCGCTTAGAAGTTGAGACATTATTTGTCTTCTTATACAACATACCTTATTTCCAAAATGGACCCCTTGAAGTACATTTTCCACAAAGCGATGCCAACTAGAAAGTTGGCCAAATGGCAGATGATTAAAGTGAATTTGATATTGTGTATGTGACTCAGAAGGCGATAAAAGCACAGGCCTTGGCCGATCATCTCGCAGAAAATCCCGTCGATAAAGAGTATGAACCGCTTAAGACTTATTTTCACGATGAAGAAGTATCGTTTGTGGGTGAAGATATTTCTGAAATATATCCTAGCTGGAGATTATCCTTTGATGGAGCGGAAAATCACCAAGGAAAAGGTATCGGAGCGGTCTTAGTGTCAGAACCCGGTCAGCACTATCCTATGGCAGCTAAACTCCAGTTTAATTGCACTAACAACATGGCTGAATATGAAGCTTGTATCCTCGGTTTGAAGATGGCCATTGGCATGAACGTCCACGAGCTTTTGGTTATTGGAGATTTAGATTTATTAATTCATCAAATTCAAGGAGAATGGGTCGTGAAGAACCCAAAGATCACATCGTATGTGCAATATATACAGAAGTTGTGCAGAAAATTCCGTAAGATTTAATTCAGGCATACGCGCAGAACACATAATGAGTTGGATGATGCTCTTGCCACCATTGCTTCAATGATTAAGCATTCGTTAACGATTATATTGATCTTCTGATATAGAGTTGAAAGAACATCCGGTCCATTGTTCACATGTTGAAGCAGAACCAGACGATTGTCCATGGTATTTTGATATAATAAAGTATTTGCAGTTTGGGATTTATCCTGCAGAAGCCACATCCAACCAAAAAAAGTTGATACACCATATGGCCCTCAACTTCTTCCTAAGAAGAGAAGTCCTTTATAGGTGGAATCCAGATTTAGGTCTTCTTGAATAGACTCACTTTGGCAAGGAAGATCCTCCGAGCCGGCTATTACTGGATAACTATGGAGCATGATTGTTGCAAGCTTGTTTTAAAATGTCATAAATATCAAGTGCATTGTGATTTGATCCGAGTGCGGCCTCACGAACTCAATGATATGAGATCACTTTGGCCGTTTGTAGCTTAGGGCATGGATGTCATCGCTCCGATAGAGACAGCCGCCTCTAATGGACACGGATTTATTTTGGTTGCCATTGACTACTTCACCAAGTGGGTGGAAGCAGCTTTGTACAAATCGGTAACCAAGAAAGTTGTAGCTGATTTTGTTCACAACAATCTGATATGAAGGTTTGGAGTGTCAAATTCCATCATTACTGATAATGGTGCAAATCTCAACAGTCACTTGATGAGAGATATATGCAAGTAATTTAAGATTACTCACCGTTATTCAACCGCTTATCGTCTTCAAATGAATGGAGTTGTAGAGGCTGTCAATAAGAACATCAAGAAGATTCTGAGGAAAATGATTGACAATCACCGAGGTTGGCATGAGATGTTTTCATATGCTTTATTGGTTTATCGAACGACCGTCAGAACGTTGATTGGAGCCACTCCATACTTGTTAGTATACGGAACAGAAGAGGTCATACCCGCTAAAGTCGAGATACCGTCCTTGAGAATCATTCAAGAAGCTGAATTAAGCAATGTTGAGTGGGTCAGCAAGCGGATTAACCAATTGACATTGATTGACGAGAAAAGAATGATTGTTGTTTGTCATGGTAAACTATATCGACCGAGGATGACTCGAGCTTTCCACAAGAGTCAGAGCCAGAGTCTTTGAAATTTCCTCATCAAGATGAGTACAAAGGAAATTTGCACCTAATTGACAAGGACCTTACATGGTTCGCAAGGTATTATCTGTAGGTGCTTTGATCCTGTCGGAGATGGATGGCATCGCATGGCCGAAATCGATCAATTCAGATGTTGTCAAAATATATTACGTGTGAAGCTTCAGTTTGTATTCGGTTATTTCCTTGTAATCGTCTTATTTGCATGTAATTGATTTGTTTAAAATTTTATCCACCTTTGTAATGAACTATGTCTGGCCTTAATTCTCAAGAATGAGATACGTAGGCAGCCTATCTCGGCCTCGGTCACCCCATTTTCCCCTTTTAAGATTTCTTTGTATTTAAACTAGTTCGACCTGAATTCTCAAGAATTAGATACGTAGGCGGCCTATGTCGGCCTCGGTCGATTTCTTTGAAATTTCTTATTTTTGTTAACCTTTGAGGGGGAACTACATTGACCTGATTCCTACCTCAATGGGATATGTAAGCGCTACAAGGGTTCGATCATATTTCATGTAAGATTTCTATTCCTCTTTACAATAGAAACGGGGACAGAATTTTTGAGAGAGAACCAAAATTTCTCTAGAAGAAGATTTATTCTCAACAAGTCAAGACTGAAGTTACTTGGAAATTTGCAACTGGGACAGGATTTGTAGAGAATCTCGAAAATTTCGTGATTTACACACCGGCAATTAAAGATAAGCTTAGATAATTAACTGGGATAGAAATTTTGAAGATGTCCTCAAAATTTCAACTGGTTTTATCAACAGTCTAGAGCGACTTTGAATACTCCTCAGCGAATAATCATATAGACCTCCAAGCATCAGACTCAAAGAAGTTCGCTACACTGACGTGACATGATACTTGGCAGTAACCTTTTTCAAAATACTACTTCTCGAAAAAAAATTCCTAAAAAAAATTTCCCTTTATGTTTTATTTGTTTTGGAATAAAATATTTTGTCTTATCTATCAAGAGTCGGAAGATCAAAAGATCAACTGAGGATAGCAGGACAAGGAGCAGACAACTTAAGATATCGACATAGATCAGTTCATTTTAAAACTAACACTTTTTCTATGGACGTAGGTTTATAAGTTTGCTCTTAAATCAACAAATTCCACCGATCGATGAATATAGAGAAGTCAAAGGGTGAAGAGTTTCCCAAATTAACAATTTTTCGATGGATGCATATTTTATATTGCCTATATCGAAGACTTGGGAGTGTGAACATTATTGTTTCATTCAATCCCCAACAACATGAAGTCTATAGTGAAGATACAACTGTGTTCAAAGATGAATCAAATGAAAATCTCGAGAAAGACATTTTACAGCTTTTCGTCAAGGACGTCATCTGCATGATATTATCAGACATGATAGTATTATTACCCGGAGGGTTATTTTAGTTCTATTTTCGATTGAAATGATATCACTATCCAGAAAGCACCTAGAAGACACTATATTGCTCGATTGAAGCACTATCTTCATTTGGTACCAAGGATGACGACATCAGAAGATGTTCATGCATCACGAAAGATCATACATCGCGAGATAATATTCATGCATCGCAGAAAATTATGCATCGCGAGTTAATATTAACGCATCGCGGGAAGGTATTCATGCCCCGAAAGAAATCACGCATCGGAAGATACACATTCCCTGCAAGAAATCATGCGTCGTGAAAAAATGTCATGCACCACAATAATAAAATCATGCATCGCAGAAAGTCATTCATCGCGAAAAAATATTCATGCATCACGAGAAGTTATTCATGCATCACAGAAAGTCATGCATCGCGAGAAACTATTCATACATCGCGAGTAGATATTCATGCATCACGGAAAGTCATGCATCAAGAGAAATTATTTATGCATCGCGAGAAAATATTCATGCATCGCGAAAGATCATGCATCGCCGAAAGATCATGCATCGCGAGAAGAAATTCATGCATCGCAGAAAAATCGTGCATCGCGGAGAACAAATCATGCATTGCGGAGAAGAAATTCATGCATTTCAAGAGAAAATTCACGCATCGTGGAAAATTCATGCATTGCGAAAGAGAAATCATGCACTGCCAGAGAAGGAAATTGTGCAACTGCATCTTTATTTGGCAAGGTTGAACACCAAGAAAATCATCGAAGACGACATCAAGAAAATATCAGCATAATACATTAATTTTTATTTATTTCGACATCAAATAAAGACTACATCGAAGATTATATTGCAAACATAAGACATAATCTTTATTTGCTTATGTCAAACTGATCAAGTTGACGTCAAATGTTAAAGGAGAGCAACTAAGTGTCAACATGGTAAAAGACACTATATCCTATTTAATTGCATTTTTATACTAATTAGTTTATCTCAGTCTTTGTTGAGAGCATTTGAAAGGATGAATTCTCCAAAAAAAAACAGGTGCGGACGACATCAAAATAGATGCAGCACAACGTGGAACTTTTTCTTAGCGGTGAATTGGGACATAGTCCAAAGAGGAGTGTCAACACCTCAGGACGCGAGCAGAGGAGCGACTTCCAACACAATCAAACCACACACCAATTAGAAGGCATGTGGGTTCTTCTTAGATTTCTTGGTTTCGGTCTCGCATCTGGAAATTTTGGTATCTGCCTGAAGCAAGTTTCCATTCTGAGTGACAATGCGCCAAGAGCTCTGAAAATTATGTCCGTGTAAGCTCTTATCTATGGATGTGAAGAGATCCTCATTCATGGCTAAGAGGTTACAATATTCCTTTTCATACTCGACTTAATTTGTCACTTTTCCAAAACCAAAGGTTATCTAGCATAATAGATTTCCTTTTCAATCGATCGAGTCGAAATACAAGCAGCCTGATTCCTAAGGTTTAAGGATATGTTGGCGGGCTCAACTTTGAAAACTCGGTTGTATTCCAACACTAGCTCTTGAACCTTAAACTCAAACATTTCGGCCTCAGATATGTAAGAAACCCATTTCCGGGGTTCGGCCATAATTCCTAAAGTTCATACCAAATTCTTTTTCGAAGAGATGAATATTTGGTTGGTCAAAATTAGATTGGTCAATTTCATTTTCCTCGAATTTCTTGCATTAATCCGAGTAAAATGAGGGACAGTTGTTGACACCCGATTTTGACCCTCCTCGATGCTAATTAATTCTCAAGCCTCTTGATTTTCAAACGAGTTGAAATAATTGACGTTATAAAATTCAAAGCTTTCTTTTAGTCATTTATTAAAGTTTTTTTAGTCGTTTTATAATCTTTAAAGTGATATATACATACATACATACATACATATATATATATATATAATATCCAAAAATTGTATCAAAATGATTTTAGTCTTGCTTAACGTTTTTTTTAGTTTTGGTAGCTCGTAATCTTCATTTTATAGCTAAACTTATTAGTTTATCTTATCATATGTTAAGTAGTATATACGTTTCATAATTTAATATATATTAATTAATTTTATTTTATAAATATTCGAAAATCGTCAAAAAGAATTTTGGTTTTACTAAATATTATATTAAATTGATTTTGTCGGAATTTTTAAGTTACATTTTTGAGTCATTATTTGTAATTAAGTTAACTATTTTATCTTTTTAAAATGAAGAAGCTCGTTAATTCATTAATGTTAATTCATTTCATCTAAGTTTTAGCCAAATTTGCTAAACTCGAGTCGGTTACGTCCTAAATTCAGTTGGTTAAATTTACAATCCCCATTTAGCCGACGCCAAAATTTAATTCTCTCGCTCAAGTTTGTCAAAATTCATATTGGGACTTTCCCTTTATTTCTTTCAGCAACCAACCACCTCAATTCTCTTTTTCAATAACATAAGCCCAATCCTTTAGGCCCATTTTCATTTCCATCTAACCAAAATTCATCATTCTAGCCCACTTTTTCCTAACTCAACTTCATAAGACCAAAATTTGACCCAATTCCTTATATCCAATTAACTGACCCGGGTCAATATCTCTTCTTCCTCGCGTGACCATACGCGAAGACCAGAGCGCCAACGAATCCAAGGGCTGGCCGTTCAGAAAGAAACCTAGGCGCATGAGCGGCGAGAGCAAGTGTAACGGGAAAGCGATGAAAAGCAAGCTAGTATGCTCCAACTTTGTTTTCTTCCTCAAAGAGTCCTTTCTCGTCTTTCGTCGCAGCAGCAAAACAGGGCACGCCAAGTCGTCCTTGGTGCTGTGAGATCGATCCGTGTCACCCTTAGGACGATTGAATCGATCAAACCCGTTCATCCTCTTTCCTCTTCCGGAAATGGGTTGAAATTTCAGGAAAAAAGATGTTTTGCCAAAAGTGGTGAAAGATTTTTGAATTGATGGCCCCTTTTTCATCCGATTCTTATTTTTTTTTCCCAAAAAACCAACCCTAATCTCATTCTATATAACTTCTTTTCTTTATTGTGAGGCAGGGGGATCTTTTTTTTGTTGGTGAAAAGGGATTTGAGTCTCTTTGGAGTTCAAAGTTAGATACTTTTAGGCAAGAAAACATATAAAAATATTGATCAAAACACTCCAAATCCACGCTAAACACATTTCGTAAGTAGAGGAGCTAATAGTTTCAACGTTTGGGTCTAAACTCTCATTCAGATTTTCATTTTGTCGAAGATTCGTATTTGGAGGTTTGGAAGGTCGCAATTCTGTTGGCTTCGTCCTGCTCGCTGCCCCCGGAGAGTGTTTGAATGGAAATATTTAATATATTTGTCATCTTTAGAGCAAAAGTCACAGCTCTATTTTTATCGGTTAAATATGCGCCAATTGTTCAATATTGGCAGCTTGGAAATCAAAATTTTTTAGTACCTCGTTTCATTAGTTAAAATTAGATAATCACTTTTACTGCTTATTTATTAACACATTGCTTTCATATGGAATATATGTTTCCACGATTAGCAGGGTAGGCCCTCTTTGCCGATTTATTATTATTTGTTTTGGCGCATAGAGTGTTGTTTGGTAGTGACCCATACTTGGATTGTCTCAATTTTAGACCGATTTTCATTGTGGTTAAATCAAGTGTTTAAAATTTTGGTCCTATGATTTCTTCATTTAAAGATAGGCTCAGATCGTTTATGTTTATTCATTTGTTGGTGCAATTTTTTATTTTTTGTATTTTCTACCCTTTTCGATTTAATTTACAGCCCTTTAACGTCTTATTTAATTATCATATAGTCGTTTTAACTTCTTATTATATGTCTTCTTTGTTGCATGTGATGTCAATCCGAGTCCATTTGGGACTCATCCCTTTCATTTCGCGAGAGTGTCATAAAGACTCATATTTTCTCCATATCGAGTCTGCCACCCCAAAATTGACGAACACGTCCTCCAAATTCGAAGGATATGAAGCAAATGGAAGAGTTGAAGTTTGGGGTCAAAAAGCCCACATTTTATTTTTTTATCTTTTGTTTCGTATTTCATTTATTTTAAGCCTTAACCTTTGTAAATTTACTTACTTTTATTTTGCTAGTTTAGGACAGGTACGATCGAGATGGGCTAGAGATCCAAAAAGAAATGGGTCCAAATACCGGTTCAGGCGGACAAAAGTCGGATTTGGACCGAATTCTCACTCTCTCTCTCTCTCTCTCTCTCTCTCTCTCTTATTTTTTGTATTTATTTATTGAATTTGTCATTAGTATTAGGGTTTAAAATGTACATGCCAGATTCTGGAAAATCATTGATTTCCTAGAACAACAAAAAACATGTCTCTCTCTACTACAGAGTCTAAATATATTGTCATTGGTCAATGTTGTGTGGATGTTTCATCAATTAAGTAACTATGATTTATATTTTAAACCTGTTAAAATTATATGTGATAATTCTAGTGCTATTTGTCTGTCAAAAAAATTTGTACATCATTCTCGAGCTAAGCATATTGATATCAAACATCATTATATTAGCGATCATGTTTTAAAAGGTGATACGAAAATTTCCTTTATCAATATTGATTTTCAACTAGCTGATATCTTTACAAAAACCTTTTCGAGGAAAGATTATGTTCTCTTCGTTAATCTTTGAATATTATTGGAAATCCCTTAAATTGCTGATATTATTGTTTGTTTTTATTATCTTCTTGTGTTCATATTTTTCTAGCTTCCTCGTTAATATCTCTATTGTTTCTGCTTTTGGATTGCTACTTTTATGTGTTTTGGGTTTCTGTTGACTATTTGTTAAAGTCATGTTCTTTCCTTTTTGCTAATGTCAAAGGGGGGGGATTATGGTTAAGTATTATTACTTAAATATTGCTAAATGCTTTCTATCATTTTCTCTCTATTGATTTTATGTTTGCTATCACTGTCTCTCTGTTGATTTTATTATTAGGCAACTGAAGTTCTTTACATAGAAGAATACAGTCTTGCATATATTCAGGGCGAGTAAGTTCAAAGTCAATCCCACAGTCAACCACCATTCACTGCATTCAAGGGGAGAAAATCCAACATCCACTCTCTAACATGGAAGTATTTCTACTACATATTGTCATCATCAAAAGGAGAGAGATTGTTAGTGTAAAGTTTCAATGATAAACAACCTATCTTTTCAGAACAACAATCATCATCAAAAAGGAAACAATCAAGGAAAATTGAAGAACATCATAAAGCTAAATCAAGGAAGATCACAAAAGGGAAAACATATCACCAAAAGGAGAAAGAATCAATCTTAGATCCCCACAAAACAAGAGAAGATTACCAATTAAAGTATCCTGATTGAGACGCAATTAATTAAGGATGCAGAAAAAAGATTTTAAAAATACAAAAATCAAGAAAGAAAAATATGTTAACAGCTAGTAATGAAAAACACAATGGCTATATTCAAATCAATATTCAAGAAAAGTTGAAGATATCAAGCTTACACTTGATCAAGGAAGTTGAATATTTGAAAGATAAACTGATGAACACAACAACTACAAACTACATTTAATTAAGGAAGATACAACGGCTATAATCAAACAGGCAATCAAGAAAGTTGAACAAGAACCAAGACTGAAAATCAGTCTTGAGATTTATTCTTGGAAAATCAGGATCTCTTGCCTTCTTTTCCAAGGATCAAATCTCTTGGGTTGCTATCTCTTCACATAAAAGTTTCAAGACTTAAAACACTATAAATGGAGGCTCTATTGACAGAAGAAATGTACAAGAACTCTGAATCATCTCACATGTCTACTCTACTTTTAACAAACATTGTGTTACTTAAGTTTTACTTTGTAAACGAAAAAGAGAAAAAGAGAAAAATATTGACATTAAGGCTTTTGTATCACAACAAAAAGAGTGAAACAAATCATTGAGTGTGTTATGTGTCTATACTCATCTCTGTACTCACACTAAAGGTTACAAAGGCTTGAAGAGAACACACTTGCAACCCAAGGGGCCTGGACGTAAGATCCACATTATCTCCCAACCAGTATAAAAACTTTCTGTGTCAAGTTTACTTTCCAGTTTTTAATTATACTTCTCCGCTCGCTACAATCGACTAAGAATCAGCTTAAGTCGACTACTCAAGAAGAAAAACGAAAGAAAACAAAAATTCCCCGTACCACACCCCCCCTTCTTGCACTTTCAAACACATCCCACATAATTGTTATATATTATTTATTCGAAAAGTTTCAAAGTTAGTTATCAATTGAAAAAAAATACATTGCAAATAAAAAGTATAAACTAACAATTAATTTTCAAACTAATAATAATTTTCAATTTTACAAATTAATTATTACCTCTTTCATTCAGATTAGTAAACAAGAAAAAATTAATATGAAAAGAAAAAAGAAAGAAACTATTTGATTCCACAGAACCTACAGTGTCCTTCAGAATTTTGATCCCCTCAAGTACCCGAGGTTGTAGATTAATATCTCCTAAGATAAAATGGATTAACCATTAAAGAAATAGTAGTACCTCAAACTTCAATAATTTCAACGAAATTAAAAAGACAGCGACGAATCATACACAAACACAATCGATCTATTTTGTTTTGTAGGAAATGTATGTAAAATAAGGGAAGAATTGAATGTTGAAAAATTAGAGAAAGTCACTCTATTTATAGCCAACAAAGGGTAAGGTCACATATTTTTGGAAAAAAGACAACCTTTTAGAAAGGTCACAACCCTTAAGAAAAGACAACCTTTCAGAAAGGTCACAACCCTTCAACAAAGTCATAATCCTTCAGGAGAGTCACAATCTTTCATTTCATCTTCAAACATTTAAAACCCAAAAATCCCCACATGAATAGAGAATGGTTATTGTTAAAACATATGCATGAAAAACTGTGTGATTCATAAGTAAGAATTGATTGCAGCTGCATAAGTGGGTTTCCTTTTGAGTTTTTTATAGTGAACATATATCGGATGTACTCAGTGAATTAGTAGATTTGATATCTTTGAAGCATAGAGATTTCGTGTATACCTAGACAATATAAGCCACACAACTAACCCTTGAACTGTTTTTTGTTCTCATTGGTTTATAAATGCATACAGAATTGGTCTTACGAGATTCTCCTTGAAGCTTCTTACACTTATCACTTACATAGATGGTTTCTACATGTGTTATTCTGTAGATACACATTTTGATATACCTTGTATCAAACTTATAAACCTTTAAAATGTCTTAATGTCTTTATCCTTGTTACTGAACATTATCTTAACATGAGAATGGACCATAAAAAATATTTTGATAATGGTAAAGTATCATCAATGAATTTGTTTGATCTCCTTTAACCTAGATATTAGGATCTCCAGTCTTTTAGGTACAGTTACCGCCACAATGACTTGTCCTCAGCCACAGTCCCATTCTCTTTGATAATCTATCAACTTCTTCTCTAGTTCAGCCTTTTTGTAAGTGAATCTGACACATTATCCTTTGACTTTACAAAGTCACTAATGATAATTTCACTGGAGAGTATTTCTCTAACGATATTATGTCTACGTCATATGTGACGAGACTTTTTGTTACACATGATTCTATATGCCCTACCTATTGCAAATTGACTCTCACAATGTATGCATACTAGAGCTAAAGGTTTGGGCCAAAAATATTTTTAAAAATTTTGGAGTCATTCAACTTCTTCATCGGCCTTATATTGAGTGATAAACTTAGATTTTATAGTAGAGTGAGCAATACATTTTTGTTTAAAAGATTTCCTAGGGACTGCTCCTCGACAAAGAGTAAATGCATATCCACTTGTGGATTTTACTTCATTTGGCCCGATGATTCAATTTGCATCACTACGTTCTTCTAATATTGTTGAATTTTAGTTATAATGCAAAACAATAGCTTTTTAAGTATGTTTTAGATACTCCAAAACTCTTTTCATTGTCATCCAATGAGTTTTATTGAGATTCCTCGTCAACCGACTCAATCTACTAATAGCACACGCTATATCTGATCGCATACACATCATGATATATATCATACTTCTCAATACTCTACCATAATCCAATTGTGAGTTGTTTTTGCCTTCATTATTTTGAAGTACAAAAATCACATTTATTGGAGTTTTTGTTGGAGTCTTGACAATATTTGAATCCAAATACTCAAACTTGTCAAGTACCTTTTCAATCACACTAGTAACTTCAATGTCTTTCACATCGAAGTTACTTTCTAGCATATGCTTAGTAGCATTTATGTCAGAAGTGTCTCTTTTGATGATCAACATGTTATCAATATAAAAACAAACAATGACCTTGTGATTTGGAGTGTCTTAATGTAAAAATATTCATCAAATTCATTAATTTTGAATTCATTTGCCAACATAGCTTGGTCAAACTTCGCATGTCATTATTTGGGCGTTTATTTTTCCACAAAGTGACTTAACAAGTTTACAGACTTACTTTTCTTTACTTGGAGCCATGAACCCCTCAGGTTGTTCCATGTACATTTCTTCCTTCAATTCTTCATTTTTAAAAAAGAATATTTTCATATTCATTTTTTACAAATTTATAGGTCATATACTGCAACTAGCGCAATTAACATCTGAATTGATGTAATCCTAGTTAGTGGCTATTATGTGTCAAAATGATCAAGGCTTTCTTATTGTCTAAAGCCTATGAAAACAAGTCTTTCTTTGTATTTGTCAATAGTTTCATCAACTTTCTTTTCCTTTTGTAGATCTACTTTAAACCCAAAGGTTTATTTCTTGGAGGAAGATCAACCGACTCTAAAGTGTAGTTTCTCAAGATTGAATCTATCCTACTATTGACAACCTTTTTCCAAAAAATATGAATCCACAGAAGACATATCTTCTTCGACTATTGGACTCATTTTCAAGACGCCTTTGAATCTCTTTGTTAAGTAAATTCTCCTTTGATTCTTTCTAAGGTCGTTTAGAACCTTCACTTGACAATCCGACGGTTTGAACTTATGAACCATAAATCTACATGCTTTACTATTTGTAGCATATCCAATGAATATATAATTCACAGTCTTAGGTCCTATTTTGACCCGTTTGAGAATAATTTCTCATTTTCATTTCTCATATGGAAAAGAGTGTGTTGGAAATTGTTAACTATCTTTCAAGAATCATTGCTTGAAACTTTAAGGGGCAACAAACAATTTTCTATCGAGATACAACAAAGCCTGAACAAACAAAACTTTTTGTTGCTCCCTTTCTTAAAAAAACAAAAGTATTTTTTTGTTGCTCCCTTTACTAACAAATAAAACTTTTTATTTTTCTCTTTCTGAACAGACAAACTTTTTGTTGTTTTGTTTTTCTATAATGGTAGCACCCCACCC
>NC_028641.1:54304739-54317715 GCF_001406875.1 Solanum pennellii | reverse complement strand
CACCCCCAAATTCTATGGTAAACCAAACTTATAAGTAGGATATTCAACATTTTCTTCAAAGTTCAATTTTTTTCTGTCAACAATTTCATTAGATTGATGTGAGTATGTGCAGTAATTTAATGCATGATTCCATTTTCCAAATATGTTAATGCAATAGAAGATTCATATTCTCCACATCTACCACTTCTAATCATGACAATCTTTTTATCCAACAGATTTTCAACTTCAGTATATTATATATGTTTCTATTGCTTCATCTTACCATTCAGGAAATATATATAACAATATCTAGTGCAATTATCAATAAAATTTATGAAACAATTTTTCTCACCACGAGATGGTGTTGACTCCATATCACAAATGTCATCGTAAAATAATTCTAAGGGACTAAAATCACTTTCAACAACACATACTTGACATTTTTGATTTATTGCACTAGAAGTTAGGTAAAGCTTTTAAGTTGATCAGTTTTTACAAGATTTTGTATTTGACACGTCCGAACGTTCATGTTACAAAACAAATTGATTCAAGCAAGTAAGAACAAACAGAAATATTGGTTTGAAAAGACATTCCGTGAGGTAAACTTTTCCTATAAATATTTTGTTCTTTAATATTTTATAACTTTGTCAAATACAAACACAGTTGTAGAGTCAGGACATTTCCATAACATTAAATTTGTTATAGAATTACCCATGACCATAGTCTTATTAGTCCAATAAGGATAAACTGACCCAAATGTTTACTTTACAATACAAACATAACACATCACTTTTGACCAATGTCCATGTCTATACAAATAAATTTATTTTAATAGACAAATCTTTTCATTAAAAACCACAATATTTTGAGTAATACTTTTTCTCTGGGCTCAAAGGGATGTGGATATCTCTTCTTTACCCTCCTCATCTTCCCAAGTAGATTCCTCAACAAACTAATTTCTTCACAACACTTTGACTGACCATGCACTTTTTTCAACAGAGAAATATGATATACCGGATGAACCGCTACTAACTATTGGGGTTGCTCCAACTCATAAGGTACATTGTCAATTCTCTTGGATATTCTATAAGCACCAATATATACGGAACTAAGTTTTTCCTTCTTACCAAATCTCATAACACCCTTTACAGGTGAAACTTTCAAGTAAACCCAATCATCTACTTCAAACTTTTAAGTCCATTCTCCTAACATCTGTGTAGGATTTCTGGTGACTCTATGTTGTTTTCAACCTCTCTTGGATAATCTTAACTTTCTCCATAGCTTGATGGACTAAGTCTGGATCTATCAACCCAGTTTCACCAACTTCAAACCATCTAGTAGGAGATCTGCATCTTCTCCCATAAAACGCTTCATAAGGAGTCATTTGAATGCTAGAGTGGTAACTATTGTTATAAGAAAAATCTACTAGAGGTAGGTGGTCATCACAATTACCTTTTGAATAAACCAAGCAAGCTATAAACATTTTTCTAATGTTTGAATGGTGTGCTCTGCTTGACAATCTCAATTTCACCTTTGAACCCAAGCCTTTCTGGAATAACTTCCAAAATTGTGTCGTAAATTGTGCACCTCTATTTGAAATAATGAAAATTGGAACTCCATGAAGTCTTACTACCTCCTAGATATATAGGCTGGCATAATCCTCTATTGAATGGGTAGTATATATCGGCAAAAAATGGGTTGATTTCGTCATTTATAATCACCCAAATGGAATCATGTTGCCTGCGAGATCACAGCAGACCAGTAATGAAGTCCATATTGATCATCTCCCACTTACATTCTGGAATCTCTATATTTTAAGTCATACCACGGGGTCTTTGGTGCTCTATTTAAACTTGTTGGCAATTCGAACGCTTAGCAACAAACTTTGCAATTTGCTTCTCCATGCTACTCCACCAATAGACTTCTCTGTAGTCACGGTACATCTTGGTGGAACACGGATGGATAGAATATCTGGAGCTGTGAGCTTCCTCCATAATCCTTTCTTGAAGTTCATCCACCCTTGATACACACAACCTACTTTGATACCTCAATACACTATCTCCCCTTGTTCAAAAGACATTACTTTTTGCTTATGAACATTTGTCTTTAGTTCAAGAAAAATAGGATCTTGATCTTGTTTCTCTTCAACTTCAAACACTAATGATAATTCAGCCTTATTCATCACCACTACTCATCTTTTTGTGGAATTCGTTAGTTGAACTCCTAATCGTGCAAGTCTATGAACTTCTTTTGCTAACTCTTTCTTTTCTTTATCAAAATGGATGGTACTACCCATAGACAATCTAATTGAGGCGTCAGCAAAAATATTAGTCTTACTCAGGTGATAAAAATGTTCATGTCATAATCCTTATGAAATTCTAACCAACTTATTTTTCTGAGATTAAGCTCTTTCTAACTAAACACATATTTAAGACTCTTATGATTGGTGAACACGCCTACATGAAAATGGTAAATATAATTATGACATATTTTCAAAGAAAATACTACGACAGCAACCTCTAGATCATGGGTTGGGTAGTTCCCCTCGTGAACCTTAAGTTTCTTAGAGGCATAATATATAACTTTTTCATTCTGCATCAACACACAACCCAAACCAAATCTGAAAACATCATAATATACTACAAAGCCTTACATACCTTTTGGTAAGGTCAATACTGGGGAAGTATTCAACCTCTTCTTCAATTCTTGAAGGCTTTTCTCACAAGCTTCAGACCGTTGAAACTTTACTGTTTTCGAAGTTAGATTGGTCAAAGGGCATGATAAATATGAAAAAGACAAACCTTCTATATTAGCCAGAACAACCCAAAGAAAATCCTAATATCAATTGGAGATGTGGGACTAGGCCAATTCTGCACAGCCTCTATTTTCTAAGTACCAACAGTAATTCCATCATCGAAAACAATGTCATTGGAAAACGCCACACACTCAAGTCAAAATTCATACTTTGAGAACTTGACATATAACTCTTTATCCATTAGAGTTCGGAGAACTATTCTGAGATGACTAGCATGATCTTCCTCATTTTGCGAATATATTAAAATGTCATCAATGAACACAATAATAAACATATCTAGATAAGGCTTGAATACTATGTATATAAGGTCCATGAGCGTTGCATATTTATTAGTTAAATCAAACGACATGAACAAAAAATTCATAATGACCATAACGGGTCCTAAATGTTGTCTTTGAAATGTCACATTCACTTACTTTAAATTGATGGTAGCCTAATATGAGGTTTATTTTTGAAAAATAGGAGGCACCCTAAAGTTGATCGAAAGATTATCGATTCTCGGAAGAGAATACTTCTTCGTAATAGTAATCTTTTTCAATTAACGGTTATCTATACACATTCTAAGATAACCATCCTTCTTTCTCACAAATAGGATCGGAGCTCCCAAAGGTGAGACACTTGATTGAATAAAATCTTTCTCTAAAAGATCTTTAAATTACTCTTTTAACTCTTTCAACTCTGCTGGTGTCATTTTATATGGAAAAATAGAAATAGGACGAGTGTAAGAAAGAATATGTATATCGAAGCTTATTTCTCTCTCATGTGGGACTTCGGGAAGATTATCTGGAAACTCTTTTATGGTGGAACTAACTGACTAGGAGGTATCTCAACACTAGAGTATTAACTCTGACTAAGTGATAGACACAGCCTTTGAAAATAACTTTCTTTCCTTAAGGTACAAACTAAAACAATCATTTGGCACTGTTGAACTTCTTCTACTCTATAGATGGTTCACTAAGAAACTGGAAGTTGACTACTCGGGTTCTACAATTCAATGATGCATAACAATCGAAGTCTAAAAGTTAAGAGTCAAGTCTAAAAGTTAAGAAGCAAGTCAAAAAAAAGTTCTTAAAGTTTTAAAGAGTCTTTAGCAATGTTTTAACTTTGTTTGTATGACTCGAGTTTCAAGCTAAGTAAAGAGTAAAGAGTTGAATTCATTTCTCAAAATTTATAAGGGAACTAAGTATTCCCTAAGAGTTTATTAATGTATTCACATTTAAGATAAGAGAAAACTAAGATTTCCCAAATGAGCTTTGAGCAATAAAAGGGAACATCGATTCCAAGAGAGATTTTAGCTAAGTGTTGAGTAATCATCTCAACCCAATAAAATAAGTTGTACTAAACACATATGAGCTAAGTATATTTTTGGGAGTAGTATTGAGCAAAGATATGGGGATGCGAGTTCCTAATAACTCAAGTCTCCATAAACCATGTAGCCATCATGGGTATTAAATGATCATACTTTTTAGATGATAACTTAAGTTAAGCTAGTGGATCCACTATTTAAGTAGTTCTATATGACGGCAAAGTATATGACAATTCTGGTAGCGTCGGCAAGATAATGTATCACCACTTAGGCTCATAGTAATGATTATCGATTAAAGAATCTCCCACAGAAACTATATTAATATATTATAAAATTAAAGCTTTGTTATTATATTTCTATAACGAATTAAGTTATTTACACTGTTTTTAAGCTTAATATATATTTCATGTCTCTTATTGCTTTATGTCTAGTTAAGTTATCCATGAGTTGAGCAGAGCCAAGGTAAGTGTTTCCTTCTTACTCTTTTCAAGTTTAAGGTGTTTTTAGCATTCCAACTCGCATACTCGTAATATTCAATGTACTAATTCCAGTTGGCCTTTCTGATGCAGAATCAGGTAATAAGGATTGGTATCCAGCGCATCGTTGATCCAGTGAGCAGCTCAGATAATTGGTGAGCCTCTTTACATTTTGGAGGACATCTTTTATCATTTGTTTTGTTTAGTTTTCATTTGTTAGGATGATTGGGGGTCCTGTCCCAACATCCCTCTTTGTTTTTAGAGGCTTCATAGACATATAGTATTAGCCTTTTGATCTTTTCATTTCACTTGTAAATGATTAAGACTTGAGTTGTCATATTGGCTAAGTGATATCTTTTAGTTATTCCTTGAGTTATTTCTCTTGTGTTTAAGTCTTCCGCTGAGTAAGTAAGTCAGGCCAAGGGTCCGCTCAAGGCCAGCAATGATCTTCGAGTGTCAGTCTCGCCCAGGGTGTAGGCTCGGAACATGACATAAAATGTATTTTCATGTAGCATATAAAATGATATAGATGGTTGAATACGATAGGAGTACATGTCCTAGATGAGTACGATCGATGTGTCCATTCCCACTAAGTCAAAAGCAAATAATGCAGATAAGAGGATCCCACTAGTGATAACCATATATGTATATCAGGTTTAATAGGATTAAACCTACAGAGATTAGTGTCTAGATTGTCTTACCCGAGTGGACAATTCGAATTAGGGAGGAGCAACTTATTGTAAGCACTGTTGTTCCGACTTTGTTGCTAGTCCAACCCTGCCTAATATCTGTGAATGTGTGTGAAGTATTTTTTTAAAAAGAAAAACTAATAGAGGAACGAGAGAAGACAATTTATAGTATAGTTCAACAATATCAAATTGATAAATGAGCAACAAGTAGCGCACTAGGCCATTAGAAATAATATATCCAAAACATAAAATAATAAAATCAAGTGAAAGTCAATATAACAAAAAGTTAATTCTAGTTATTCCCCAGCGGAGTCGTCAGAGATATCACACCCAATTTTTGCGCGCGATGATAGTGACGTCACTGATTAAGGATTATTTTTATTTTTCAGAGTCGTCACTTGGAATTGAGTCATGGTATTCCAAGTCACCTTTTATTTTACTCCCTAACCAAAAAGTATGACTTTTTACTATGGTCTGCGATATAGAAATTCGGGTAAGGAATTCAGATGACCGAGGAGAAGTTATTTGGCATCCCTCGAGTCCCGTGGTTGTAGAACGGTCACTTTTATTGACTTATGCTTATTTTTATTGGTTTTGGATAAATTGAATCTAAGGCCATGGTTTTCTTTTTTGTTTTGTATTTTTTTTTTTAATTGTTGAATTTTTTAATTAGTCTTAAACCGGATGCATAACTGCATTCTCAATATTCAGGGACATAACTGTCTTCTTTGTATCACACTTAATAACCTTATTTTATTTATAAGTCTCTACTATAAATTAATAAAAATTAATTATATTAGTGGACAAGGTGCATCACTACATCCTTGATTTTTTTTTAATGTGTCAAAAAAGATGTGCAACTGCATTCTTAAACGAAATAAATAAGTTTAACGTACATAAAAGTTTGTCTAATGTTAAAAGAAAATACTTAGTCTTTATAAAGAAAAATAAAATAAAATAAAATAATAAAATTTTAGGACAAAATTTTGGATCATATTCATATATTTTTGTTTTATTTTTTAATACTCTTATTACTCTTAAAACTAATGTCAAAATTAAGTATACATTTTCTAATCAAACAAAAAAATAACGAATTGTAAAAAAAAATCTCATTTTTTGTTTCGTAAAATAAAACAACAATAATTTGTTTATTTATTTGTTTTTCAGCCTAACTATATCTTCTTTATCCTTATTATCTAAATCAAGATAAGAGCAATGTAATGACTAGTTCATTTTTGAAAAATCACAACTAACAAATAAAAATAAATCAATAAATAAAAAATAACCATCAATTGATGTTACCTTCATTCATTAAATAGAGATATAACAACTAACAAATCAATCATTTCAATTATATTCATGAATAAAACAAAATATAATAAGCTTGTCAAAAAATTACATCAAATTCCATGAACAAATTAAAGAAATATGATCTAATTTAACATTAAATAGAGAGAATAAGTATCACAAAATCTTGATTGGAACTCACTTAGAACACTCACAAATCTAGTAGTATATGTGTTGTATTTGTGAATTTGTGTGTTGGTAAGTAAGCAACATATGTCTTTTTTGGTTTTTTTTTTGGTATGCAGATTGTTTTTGGATGATTTCTGTTGTGTTGCTGATTTTTTTCCTGTATGTTGTTGTATATTTTTGCGTGTGAGGTTTTTGGTTGAATGTCTTTTTCTTCGTTCCCTCTCTATATGTATTATTATTATAGTATTAGTATACGTGTTCCCGCGATGTGCGAATAAATATTTTAAAATTTATGTTATATTTATACTTAAATATATAGTATACAATTGTATACATGAAATAAATCATTTAAATTAGTGTATCAATTATTAACAAGTAAATCAAATTTTATATATAAATATGTATAACATAGATTGATCCCATTAATGACAATATATTTCATGTCCATAAAATTTATGCTTGTTTTTTGAGATTTTTTTTTGTTGCTTTAGGTGATGCTCTCCAACATTTTCTTTGTTTTAGAATTTATTTATTTAATGCCTTTCATTCTATTAAGTAAATTCCTTCATTATTTGAATTTGTTAATAATAATTTTAGCACTATTTAATGCTAAAATTATTTTAATAAGCATAAATAATAGTGTATATAGTGTATGAAAATACCCATAGAGCTTTTTACCATATTATGAGATTATCACACGAATAAAATAGAATAAAAACATATGTACTTTTGGCTTTCTCTTATATACTACGGTTAGATTAAATTTTAAAGATAAATATTTTTGAAAAATTAAACTTTTAAAATAGAAAAGTGGAGAGAAAATAAGAGTAGCTAAAAGAATTTCTTTATTATTTTTTTGTTACATTTTTACCAAAATATATATATAAAAATTGTTACATTTTAATCTTTTGAAATTTTATATCTAAGACGTAAAATATTTGAGTATAATTGTTTTCTAACTCTCTATAATTGTTATGTTTTTATTTTGTTTTATTTTTTCAAAATTATCAATAAGCAAACATAAATTAACTAAATAAAGAAGAAAAAATGATGTTAACTATTAAAAAATATATTTAATGTGACATAATTACTTTAAAAGTTATAATTATTGATTTTGTGATTTTTATTTTTTATTAAGTTTATAATAGCTATGATAAAATAAAATATTATCAACAAAGTTTATATGGTAGTATAATGAGGTCTGAGTAGTTATAAAACTATTTTTTTTCATTAGCATATTGTTTTATACAAAATCAAAAAGACTATTAAAAGTTACAAAACATTAATAAATATTAATTTAACAAATAAAAATTATAAGCATATTGTATGCACATTTTTCTTCGAATTCAGGATAAACAAATATCATGATGAACTTGTTTAAACACTTAAATAAATAGATATTTGGGAAATTGCATAGTACCCCTCAATTTATACTCGAAATCTCAGAGACACACTTATACTATATTAAGGTCCTATTATCTCCTGAACTTATTTTATAAGTAATTTTCTACTCCTTTTCGGCCTACGTGGCACTAGCTTGAAAAAAAATCAACCAGCGTTGGGCCTACAAGATAGTGCCACGTAGGTCAAAAAGGGGTAGAAAACTATTAATAAAATAAGTTCAGGGAAGTAATAGGACCTTAGTATAGTATAAGTGTGTCTCTGAGATTTCGGGCATAGGTTGAGGGGGTACTTGTGCATTACTCCTAGATATTTTATGTTCATGTAATATTTTTTACGTTTTTCTGCTTCTTCTTCTTCTTATATTCAATTCAGGAGGCCAGCGTCTTTTATCAAAAATTTCTTCTAGATCTTCTCGACAAGCTTCTGTTATGCCTAGAGTTTCCTCACATTATCGATCATACTTATAATTCAAAAAATAACTACAATCATAAAAATTGATAACACTATTTTAGAAAATAAATTCAAGCAATCTAATAAATATCTCGAAGAAAATTATCCTTTTAAAAAGAAGTCTTGTTACTTTAAAAGAAAAACATAAATATAACAATATTTACATATACTTTTAGCAAGTAATATAATTGATCTACCATCAATAAAATTAGAATTTCGACAAGCCAAAATTGCCACTGGAAAAAATTATCATGAATCTTATTCGCAAAATCTCCGATCATAAAGGATATCATCAAAACTAAAAAAATGAAAATAATAATAAAATATAAGCTTGACAATAATGATCAAAAGCAATAAAATATAAGTTTGACAATAAGGATAAAAAGTAGTAAAAATTACAATAATGAACAAACAATATATTGTAAACTTTCCAACCTCTCATCCACTAATCTGCGCAATCACCTCTCCTATATATATATATTCATAAACGAATATACTCCTTAATCTTTAAACATATTTTCATGATTAAAAGCTTTTTATTTTAAAATGATATGAAAAATCCTATTTGTGGTGCTATCACTTTTTCTACACAAACCTCTGTTATTTTTAATTTTAATAGGATAAAGTTGATAAGTCATATATTTTTCATTTTTATGTTATAATTCATTTTAGCTTTGAGGAATATCTTTTTTATTTATGAAATGTAAAAAGATGTAGTATCACAATTTAATATAATGAATAATTATTTTATATGATTACCAAAAAAAATTCTTATTCTAAATTTGTGTACATGTTAAAAATGACGTGATTTGATAAATACTTATAAAAAGTGTTTCAATATGACATCAATGTTCAATATTCACTTGAAGGTTAAATTAATTCTAATTTACTTATGAATTTTTCACTTTAAGGTGAAAAGATGTAATATCAAGATTAATATGATGACAAAGTTATCTTATTTGATTACTAAAAAACAAAATTAGAGATTCTTCTTATTCTAAATTTGTGTATATATTAAAAATTACATTATTTGATGAATACTTATACAAAGTGTTTCAATTTTAATTTAATATTTAATATTTACTTTGAGGTTGAATTAATTCTAATTTGTTTACAAATTTTTCACTTTAAGGTGAAAAAATCATTACGTGTTAAATCTCCTACTTTTCACTGCCGTTGTCACCACCTACATTTAAATTTCAAAAACTACAAAAAAAAAATTGCTCGTTTTTATGATCCAAAAATGTATGCATTATATGACAAAAAGATAGAGAACCAACTAACAAACTTAATATATTAGGAGACCTGGTAATATTGTGACTTTCATTAAAATAAATGATCTTATAAATCAAACTTAAAAGTATTTCATTTTAATTAAAGTATTATTTTTCTATTAAAGAAGTTAAAATAAAATTTAAAATATTTGTTTAGTTTTTGTCATTTGGATAGAATTAATTGTGTTTTAAATTATTAGAGTATTACCCATGACACTATTTTTTCTTCAATATATTTTGTAAATTTCAGATTAAATTTCTAATATTGCTTTCTTTAAGAAATTAGGGAAAATAAGGATGTTCTGTTTATTATAAATAAGAATGTTCTGAAAAGATAGTTAAAAAAAGAGTAAATTTTATGTATTGCAAATAAAAAAATGTTAATTTTATGTTATAGCAAACGTTTTAAAATTGCACTCCGTGGCAAAATTTTTGTTTGCTATGAATGTATTTTTTTTGTATATTCGCTAGTCCTTCCTTTTTTTATACATATTTTGATTGTTTAAAAACAATAGAAATGGCTCTAATTTCATTATACAAAAAAAAGAAAAAAATCCCTGAAGTCATACACATTCTGTTTCATTATACACAGTAATTCCAATTGTATAAATATTTATATAATCCATATAGATACATTGTTGTACCACTAGAAAGACAATAATTGTTGATATTATACTTGTACAAATATTTTCTAATGTATGATTGTTAAATAGTATGTATAATGAAATACAAACAATTTATGAATGTGTATAAGTGTGAGCAAATGTGTATAATTAAAAGAATATTATACAGTAACTACTAATATATATATTTATACCCCCATAATTGTATAAGGAAGCAGTAGAAGAGATGAATCAACACAAAAAAATTTAGCAATCAAACTGACGGAACACAATCTTTCAAATTTAGGACCTACGATGTTTCTCCTACATTAAACACAAATATGAAAATCAGTAAAGTCAAAACATATGTAACTCAAAAAGAGCTATTTCATGAATTCCGAAAGCAAAAGGTAAAAGCGCACAAGCAGAACAAAAAGTCAAGGTAATACTATTGATATTATACTTTACAAACAAATTCAAAATATGTATAATTGTTACATAGTATGTATAGTGAAATACATCAATTTATGTATGTGTATAAGTGTGAGCAAATTTGTATGGTTAAATGAATTAACACAATTACCACTAATATTATACATTTATACAACTACAATTGTATAAGCAAGCAGTAGAAGACATGAATAACAAAAAAATAAAAAAATAACATAAAATTGTAACCTATACATAAATGACTATACATATACATTAACATGCTCCAATGACCCAGAAACAACAACTTCAAATTTATCATGGGTTATGTATAAACGTCAGTTTTATCTTTCCTTTTCTTACTTGACCCAGCAACAACATCAGCCTTATCTTTGATATCTCCATTCACAGAAATCTAATTGGGTCATTCCTCAATTTGGATCTGATCTTTTGCATTGTATTCGATTTGAACATTGAACCTGAAATCTTCCCAAAATCGTGAGTTAGACCCAAGGAAAACGATGGGTATTCAACGTTATTTTCAACATCAAATGAAATATCTCTTGTGAATCTCTTTGATGGATATTGGGCATCCATTGTTTAAACACAAAATCTACATGAATTATGAACTTATGTGAAAAAATAGTATAAAAAAAGTGGAAAAAATTATCAAAAATTGATAGAATAAGAATAGTTTTTTACGGTACCTAAAATTTTAGAAGTAATTTTGAAAAACGACGAAGACGCTGGAGAAATTTGAATTTAAAATTGAATTTGGAGAGAAGATTTGGGAGAAATTGAAGGAAATAGGAGAAGAGATTGTGTAAGAGGAAGAGAAAAAAAGTCAGTTTTATTTTATTTTATTAATAATTTATACAAATCAGTGGAGCCATGTAATAGCAAAGTGACTGAGATTTTGCTTATTCAAGCAAATAACTGAAAAGGTACCTATTTCATTTAATTTAAATTATTAGCTTACTATTCTCTACAATTATCCCTTAAAAGAAAATCCACAAAAAAGGAAATCATACACGTTACAGTACTATATTTAAAATTTTAAAAAAAAAAATTAAAATAAAACAATAATTTATTTTTTAATCCTATTACATGTAATTAATAACTTTAATTATTCAAAATCTGTTTTTTTTTTGCACGTGGCGCTTTTCACCTCTCCTAATATATAAATATATAGATGATTTAAAAATGTGAAAAAAATCCAAATGATTTAAAAATTGTAAGAAATTAATTTAACGGTTAAAAAACTGAAAAAAACTCAAACTGTTTTATATGTATATTTTTGAAAATTTGAAATTTACTATAAACAATTAATTTTGATGATTTAATAATAATAATAAATATTTTTTAATACTATTATTATTACTAGTATACATACTCGTTCATTGCACGAATAATATTAAATAAAGTAATTATATTATACATTATGTGCTTAAGTTTTTTAATGTAAATTAGTATATCAATGAGTTATTATTTCATATCTATGAGATGATTTGTAAAGGAAGTTTTTCCTTACTTAATCAAATATGATGCAAATTGATCAAAAAATTCTCAAGTTGCAAAGAATATACATCAACTTTAAAATCTAAAATTAATATTATTAAAAATATTACATAAAATTCTTTAAGCATGATAGAAATTTAGTTAAAAGCATACATTATAAAATATATAAAATTAAAAATTTATATAATAAAATAATAATAAAATATTCGTTGATCATTTTCTTATATAACCTTAGTAATACATCTTCTTTTTACGCAACATTAAAACTAATAAATACGCTCAATCGATTTGGTAATTTAGACTGTGTTTGGTTGTGTTTGGTATGAAGGAAAATATTTTCTTGAAAATGTTTTTCAATTTTTTCATGTTTGGTTGGGACAAAAGTTTTGGAAAATATTTTCCAAATCAACTCATTTTCCTCAAAACTAAGGAAAATGACTTCCCTTCAAAAATTAAGGAGAACATTTTCCAAAACTCTCCTCCAATTTTAAACTACATTATTTTTTAGGAAAAGCAACAATTTTTTTTAAAAAAATTCAATTTAAAAAAAAATTATCC
>NC_028641.1:54302370-54304351 GCF_001406875.1 Solanum pennellii | reverse complement strand
CCACCCCCCACCACCACCCCAAATAAAAATTGTTTTTAAAAAATATTTTCAATTTCAAAAATTATTTTCTACTCTAGTAAAAATAAAAGATGACTCTCAAAAACATTATTCATTCATAAATCAAACACTAAAAATCATTTCCGAAAAATGTTTTCTACTCACCAACAAATATGACAAAATAAGTCAAAAATCTACTTATTTTTCGGAAAAACATTTTCAAGAAAAACATTTTCCTTTCCTACCAAACACACCAGCACTTAACTACTCCAAATTCTCAACTGAACTAACATTATCTCTTTTATTTTTATTTTATTACACACCAGCACTTAACTACTTAAAATTCTCAACTGAACTAACATTATCTCTTTTATTTTTATTTTATTTTATATTTTAATTTAATTTTTTCAATTCAATGATTAATTATTTTTTGTGTGTAGTAAGTGATTGTCAAATTGTGTGTTAAAATTTATTTTAAGACTACTAATTGTAATTAATTATTAGTAGGTTGAGGAGATACTCAAATTTAAAGTCGAATAGTCTATTGATTTAGTTGTCTATAATTATTTTCTCTTAATATAGTTTACCATTGTGTTTGCCATAAAGGAGGAGCAAAGTGAAGCAAATATTTAGACCAGTCTGACAATAAAATAAATGGTTTCTATATTTAAATAGTATATTTTTATATTTAGAGAATAAAATAAAATATTTGATGGAAAATTAGTTTATATAGGAAAAATAAATTGAAATTTGGCCCTATCATGGAATTACTTTTCGATTGAAATTTTCAAAAATCAATGGTAACTTCCCTTTCAAATTCAAAATTTTGAAAAATAATTATATATAGTAAAATCTATCTTTATCTATAAACTAATTTTAATAAACTTTAGCTTTCAGTTTTTTTTGTATAATTTTTATATATATAGAATAAAATAAATATTTTGATGGAAAAATTAGTTTATATTAGAAAAAATATATTGAAATATGGCTCTATCTAGTGTAGAGTTAGTTTTCAATTCAAATTTCAAAAGATAAATGGTAACTTTCCATTTAAATTCAAAATTTTAAAAATTAATTGTATTTCGTAAAATTTATCTTTATTTATACACTAATTTTAATAAACTTTATCTTTCATTTTGTTTTTATATTTTTTTTTTATAGTTGCAATATTAAACTATACAAAAAAATAAGTATAAAAATTGGTTGGCGTTCAAATTTAAATTTTTATTTATGTAGTGTTGAAATATAAGCGTATCACATTTATTATAATATGATAATTAACTGTGAAAAGATAGTTTATGTTATGAAACTATATAAATTTAGAAGAAGAAGAAAGTAGGGAGAAGAGAAAAGACTTCTTATTTCTCTTGAAGTATATTCAGGATTCATAGATCTTTAACAAATCTTCTTTACAATGAAGGAAAACCCTTTATTTATAGGGAAAACCTTACTTGGTCCCCAAGTAGGATTCCTAACCATATCCTACTAGGACTCCACATAATTAGACATTCACTGTAATACAAATTGTTTATAACACTCCCCCTTGAATGTCGGTAGATTATGTGCCTCGTTAGAACCTTACTAGATAAAACCCAGTGGGAAAAAAATCTAGTGAAGGAAAAAGAGTACACATATCCTATAATACGCATTATGGATGCCTCATTAAAAACCTTACAAAGAAAACCCAATGGGACAAAACCTTGTGAGGGAAAAAGAGTACATCGCGTATTAACTCCCCCTAATGACAACATCAATTCAGAGACTAGAATCTTCGTTTTCCAAGCTTGTGCACCATCTTTTTGAAAGTTGTAGTTGGTAGAGACTTGGTGAATAAATCAACAATAATATTACTTAAACAGACCTCTTGCATGTTGATATCACCATTCTTGGGAGCTTATGAGTGTAGAAAAACCTTGACGAAATATGATTTCTTCTATCTGCTTTTATGAATCTTCCCTTCAGGATCAAAGATTTCTGCAAATTT